>NC_041395.2:188423073-188505573 GCF_900747795.2 Erpetoichthys calabaricus
TTGTGGTAATGTACAGAACCAAAATTAGGAAAAAGTTGTCTCTGTCCAAATATTTATGGACCTAACTGTATATATATATATATATATATATATATATATATATATATATATATATATATATATATATATATATATATATATAAATAAATATAGATATTGTTCAAATTAAAGCTATTATAAGAAACACTAATGTAGTGGATTCAGGGAAAGAAGGGGTGGAGGGGAGCCAAGAAGATTTCCCTTAGGGCCCCAATTCAGGGAAAGAAGGGGTGGAGGGGAGGCAAGAAGACTTCCCTTAGGACCCCAGTTTGGCTAAGGGTGGAACTGGTTATTCTGCCATGGCTTAAAATAAGAGACAGATTGTTGGTCAAATCATATGATTATTTAGCCTAACTGCCACTAGTTCCTCCCCTGTTATAGTCTGTGTTATTCTTTTACATAGCCTATAGCACTAGATTCACACCAAGTGGCAAAATGGCAGGACAGTGAAAAAACCATGTAAGAGTTTCATTGTACTTTGCACAATTTACAATAAATCTAAAGTGAATTGATTACACTGCATTTTATTTTTAATAAAAACCTTAAATTTTTGAAAGAGCCAATCTACCTGCACATCACAGTTTCCATGGTGTGTTGTGTTACCATACACACAATAAAAAAAATATGCACATAATGAAAAAGGTGGAGTGTGCAGAGCAGATTGATGCATAAAAAAACAATTATCATCTTTTTTAATACATGCAATTAGTTGTTCTTGCTGAGGAAATGGTAATGGCCGAACACAGGACAATGTGTTTGAGTGAGTAAACTCACTGACCGTCACTCATAAAAATCAATCTGTATATACACAGGGAAAGCAAACTCATGCAGACCCTAGTGCTGTGACGCAAGAATGAACAGCTCTCCACTAACACACTGGCTACTGCCTGTATTTTCTAAAATTACTAAATTTCAGCCTGGTTAAATGTAGGCAAATTGTTGATGATAAATTGGTCTTCGCCTCTGTGTGTGTGTGTTCACCCTGTAATGAACTAGCATCCTGTCCAGGTGTTGTTCCTGCCTTGCACTCAATGATTGCTGGCACAGACACCAGCTGCCCTGCACTGGATAAGTGAGTTATGAAGATGGATTAATGGATGCAAATAACATCTGTTTAGTTCTTGTCACTAGATTGTATGTTAAGTGTGTGCACCCTTTCACTAAAGCACATGTGTGTGCATTTTCAGTTCAGCAGCAGGCATTGTCTTTGTAGAAGAAATAAGCTTGCATATATTGAAGGAATATAAGCCATCACAAGTGAGTCTCTTTTTTAGTTGTTATGGTATAGTTGTGTGCAGAACAGAGACAGCAACTCAAATATATATATAATAATGCCAATAACGGTACTTGCTGATGACTTTCCGAAGGGCTGAAAGGGTGCTGTGGAGGTAAATGAACTGGGTAGACAGTGACATGAAGTGTATAGCTTGCCTTGTTTTAAAATAGATTAATCTCACAACAATGGGCTGAAATATGCTTTACTTTAGGATACAGATTTATGTGGTAAACTAATATATACCATAACTTTGAATAAGTTACTTCTACTTGAAATATACTGAACATATCCATTAATGTAGACGTGTGCAAGAGATCTCCCTTACAGACAGTTGTTTCAATGGGCATCATTTTGATAATATCAAAAAGGCAAGTTTAGAGGGGGATATTATGGTCATGGGGGATTTAATTACCCAAATCTTAACTGGAATAACATAACAAAGAGCAGAATACAAGAACAATTTTTAGATAAAATCTTTTCTGCCTCACTCCGCGCTGTCCGTGCAACGCGGCCGCAGAGAGCTTAAACAACTCGGCACATCCACATAAAAAATGACAAGGGGTGAGCAAGCTTTCTTGAAGGCTTTTACTGGACGTACCTCATTGTAAACTGAAATATATACAAAAGAAACACACAGGTATATACAGGTGTACAATCAAAGACAATAAAGAATGATTTACAAAGCAATACATAGGCAGCATACATTAAACAATAAACCTTTAAAAGACACTTACAAGGTGAGTGATTTCCATGGTTGGATCAAGACAAAGAGAACCGTGTAGACAGAGGTTCAAATTGCTGCGTACCACAACTAACCAGACCCAGGGGTTTATATACCCTATAAAGTTACGTTTTGGACGTGACCGAAACAAGAGATAAAGGGGTGCCTACGTGAGACACATGGGGTGTATTGTATTCAAATGTTTATTATGGGACCTACGTGCTTTACTTGAGTTTCATAGACTTTTATAGTGCCACTGTGAGTGTGGGACGTGACTGACTGGTGTGTTAATAAATGACAAGATGAAGGGGGAGCACAGTTCAACAAATAACAGTCACAACTAACAAGATGTGGGGCAGAACACTCCCCGTCTGATATAATAACATTATATCACTGAACATAGAGGCAAACATTGTGTTAACTTAGAACATATCCATTTTCCAGTAGAAAGATTTTTGTGATACACCTGATAGAGTTTCTGGAGATGCCTTGAGAGGCAGTCTTAAAACTTCTATTTTTTGTTCTGTACAATCACTGCTAGGGAATACCAAGGTGACAAATCCCATAGGCTATTTATTGCGTGATAGTGGAATCTTCTTCAAAAACACAATGTCTCCTATTTGTACGCTCTGCAAAGTGGAAAGGTATTCAAGTTTCCAGCGTGTCCAGAATTCATTTGTCAAGGCTTGCACTTGTCTCCACTGGCTTTTAAAGAGATCATTCTCTGTGAAACCACCAGGAAGTGCAGACAGTCTGATCCGTGGCAACATGGAGTCAAAAATTGTCCTCAGCACATCATCATGCTCAGACTCGATCAAAGCAGCCAATGGTGTTGGCTCCCCGCCATAAGTCATCCTTTCTCTCAAGCAAAGGTGGTTGTAGCAAGGCGTGAAAAGTGAAGGTCGCCCATTTCTCAACACACTTGTTTTGAAAGTACAAACTGCCGGCTTGTGAGCATTTCCGAGGCAAACTTCGCCTACAAGAACCCAACCTAGGTCAGGTTTTTGAGCAAAGGGTGTTTTATGAGGGCCATTAATTTGCTGCCTCATGTTGTGCACTCTGATGATGTCTCTTCCAAGCAGTAGCAGAATATGGGCATTAGTATCCAATTCTAGGATGTGGCCTGCAACAGACTGTAAGTGAGGTTGGTGACGTGCTGCCTCTGGTGTTGGTATTTCAGAGCGATTTTTCAAAATCTTGTTGCATTCGATAAGTGGAGGCAGGGCCATACTTACTCCTGCATTCACGGTCTTTACTTGGAAGCCAACTGCTTTCCTGCCAATTGTGTCCATAACTCCAGCACAGGTTTGTAGAGAGTATGTGAATGGGCTATGCTTTAAAGGAAGGGTCTTGATGTGATGATCAAGCAGTTCTGCTTGGTGGGGCAGTCTTGGGTAAATGGCACATGCTGTCTGTGTTGACACTCTTTGGACATCTTCACTTTCTCCTGCCTGCACTTTTGTAGAAAATGGGTGGTCACCTGAGATACATGAAGGACTCCTCAGCATGACGTCCTGTTGTGCAGCAGGTGATTTTTCCACTTCTTTGTGAGTAGGTGAGTTAGGCTGAGAGGTGACAGCGTCAAGTGTGAGCCATAGCATCTGCTACTGTAAATACTCTGCCGTCCTTCCCTCATGTGCTGATTGTGATGACACTCTTTGGACATCTTCCCTTTCTCCAGCTTGCACCTCTGTAGAAAATGGGTGGTCACCTGAGATGTGTTAAGGACTCCTCAGCATGACGTCTTGTTGTGCAGCAGGTGATTTTTCCACTTCTTTGTGAGTAGGTGAGTTAAGCTGAGAGGTGTCAGTGTCAAGAGTTACATACTCTGCTATCCTTCTGTTAGTTTGAGATGAGCTTCGGCAGCTGCGGATCTCATGATTTAGTAGATTTGTCGCAGCTGCTAATATTTCAGCTTCGGCTACTGCTGCAGCAGCTTCTTTTTCGGACTGAAGAGACTCTAGTGCTGCTTCCAGTGCAGGTCTTTCTGCCTCCATTCTTGCACATTCTCTATTAATGGCAAGCTCTTTCATTGCAAAGGACACACGCACACGTGCTGCTTCAGCCAACGCACAAGCTTTGGTTGCGGAGCTTTTTGCTGAGGTGTTTGTACAGTGCGTGTGTCTTGAATTGGCCACAGAAGCAGATTCGGTTTTGTATACCTTCTCCATGTCTGCAACAGTGGAGTTTGGGCTGTATAAGTTGAACCGAGTGCTTTTGTAGCCAGCTACACCAAAAGAAGACTGCTGATTTCAGGCGATTCAGGAGAGGCAAAGTAAATAAAGCTGAAACGCTTAAGGCAATCAGATCCCAGTTCGGCTTCTGTGTGAACTGTTTTTCTCATTGTTTACAGCCACGAGAAACACCAATCTATATTGGAAAGCACAGCATGAACAGCCCTTACTGTGCTTCAACCTATCAGTAGGCGGAGTCAGTTGATATAAAAGATGCCGTGGAGATGCTGCACTCCAATTTGTGGTGCGAATACTGTCTTTCAGCCAAGTTGCCCAGAGATCCTCCCTTTGATCCCTGGCATGAACGTCCCTTTACTTAGCAGGTGAGGAGCAATGTACTGTGGTCCGTCCAACACCGTGGAATTGCCCTTTTACTAAGTTGCCATAGGATCCTTCTTTGCTCCGTGGGGCCAGAACGCTCCTTAACTTAGCTGTCGTAACGATTCTCTTGCAGTCTGTCCCGCGGCATGGATTCGCCTTTCTACTTTTCTGCCTCACTCCGCGCTGTCCATGCAACGCGGCCGCAGAGAGCTTAAACAACTCGGCCTCTTCAAAATAAAAAACGACAAGGGGTGAGCGAGCTTTCTTGAAGACTTTTACTGGACGTACCTCATTGTAAAAAGGCGAGTGATTTCCACGGTTGGATCAAGACAAAGAGAAGCGTGTAGACAGAGGTTCAAATTGCTGCGTACCACAACTAATCAGACCCAGGGGTTTATATACCCTAAAGATACGTTTTGGACGTGACCGAAACAAGAGATAAAGGGGTGCCTACGTGAGACACATGGGGTGTATTGTATTCAAATGTTTATTATGGGACCTATGTGCTTTACGTGAGTTTCATAGACTTTTATAGTGCCACTGTGAGTGTGGGACGTGACTGACTGGTGTGTTAATAAATGACAAGATGAAGGGGGAGCACAGTTCAACAAATAACAGTCTCAACTAACAAGATGTGGGGCAGAACATAATCAGTGACTGTTTTTTTTTTAAACACAGTATGTTGAAACACCAACAAGAAGGGACACCTACTGTTTTTTTTAAAAACTAGGATAGAATTCAGGTTATGAAGGTAATTGAACCACAAAGGTTAAGTGACCATACTATAATATATTTCAATGTTTTGCTAGAGTGCTTGTGCAAAAATTAAAACTTTTGAGTTTAACTTTAGTAGGATAACCTTTGATCAGATGAGCAAAGGCTAAAAGGGATAAACTAGGATAAGCTTCTAATTGTAGAAACAGTCAATAGTACAGTGGTACAGGTTTAAAAATATTTTACGTAAAATTTAATATAGGACAACCTCTCTCTTTTTGTTTCCTCAGAAAAAACACAGCATCACCGCCGTAACTTTACCCGGATGCTTAAAGAAACACACCACTTCCTGGTACCTTTCTACCCTCTGGTCCCTGCTTGATGATGTCAATTACCCATCCACCACCACGAAGGCGGAGCTGGAAGCAGTAAAGCCAGAGCCCACATGGCACCCACCACCTCCTATCGTCCCTCTCTCTGTGTTGGACGACATTGAGTCCTTTATGTCGGTTTTCGAGAGGACTGCCTCTCGGAACCAGTGGCCAAGGGTGGAATGGGCGTCTATATTGGCGCCGTACTTGAAGGGCATCATGCAGCAGGCCTATCACAATCTGCCTTAGGAGGAAGCCGCCAAGTATGACCTCCTGAAGGCCCAAATCTTTGAGCGCTACGGCATAACCTCGGGCCAGAAGGCGAGGGAATGGCAGCACTGGAAACATGACCCCGCCCGGCTAGAGCCCAGGCGTTCGAGTTCTGGGGCAAGCTCGGGTGCTGGCTAAGGCCAGATGTCAACCAGGCTCGCCAGGTGGTCCAACAAGTAGCCTGTGAGGGGTTAGTCAATGCCATGTCAGACTATCTCTCCCAGCAGGTCCGAAGACACCCATACAAAGATATGAATGGTCTTCTGTAGGTCTTAGAGTGCCAGCTGGTGGTAACCCAACTTGGGGGGGTCGGAGAGGTTGGCTTGTGGGATCCGACAGGGACGTGTGGCCACCTATCGCGCTGTGGATGCTCTGGCGAAGCCGAAAGACAGGGTGCCTGCCCCGCCGTGCTGTTTCAAGTGCGGTGAGGTGGGGCATATCCTCCACCTGCCCCCTTAACGTCGAGCTGATGGACTGCACCTGGGCCAAGGGAGAGAGGTATTGTGCTCTGTCAAATCCTCTGGTGGTCACAAATACGGGAGTGGTGTTGATAAATGGGCACTCGGTTGTGGCATTGTTGGATTCCGGGAGTAACATTACCATTGTTGTTCGCTGTTATGTTCTACCGCGACAGTGGGTGGCTCAAACAATGAACGTAACTTGTGTGCATGGGGAGACCAGGTCTTACAAGTCCGCAGTGCTTCATAACCTGGAAGGGGAATCCAAAACAACTGCTCGTCGCTGTGTTACCCGAGCCCCCCTTTCCGGTTACACTGGGACAAGACTGGTCAGAAAGTAAACACGGTAGAGCAGGGACCACTCCTAAGCCTAGGTTGGGTCTGATTATGGATGGTCAAGGGGCCCTCCAAACTGCTCCCACGCCATGCTTCTTGGCAACTATGCTGTAGATGACGTGGACGGTCAGGGGGAACCCACTTCAGCGAAGGACCTCGACCCGGAAGTACAACTGGATGAGGTTCCGGGTTGGATGGGCGCTTCCCCGGACCAGACATCTGATCCGCTTGCCGGCATGGACTATCAGTTTCGGTCTACGCCGGCATGATTTAAAAGAGAACAGTGGAATGATGATTCCTGAAGTTAGCCCGGAATGCCACTGTGTCCGTAGACGACATACTGTCGATAGATTCCCCGCCACCGGGACCCTACTTTGTCTTGGAAAATGATCTGCTATATTGAGTTGTGGAACACGAAGGTGAGGTACGGAAGTTGTTGTTAGTCCCGCGGATCTACCGGCGGGAGGTCTGTGAACTAGCTCACACCCACCTCTTAGACGCCCACCTTGGGGCCGAGAAAACTTTGGAGCGAGTGAAGCTCCAGTTCTATTGGCCCGGGCTCAATGAGGAGGTCCGACGTTTCTGTCAGTCTTGCCCAGTCTGTCAGCTACGTCAGGTACCCAGGAGGGATCGCGCTCCTCTGGTCCCGATTCCCCTTATAGACGTTCCCTTTGAGAGGATCGGTATTGATCTAGTAGGACCCCTGGAACCTTTGGTGCGAGGCCATAAGTACATATTAGTTATGGTCGATTATGCAACTCGATATCCAGAAGCGGTTCCCCTGCGAGCTGCTAATGCAAAAAATATCGCACAGGAATTAGTAGGGCTTTTTTCCTGAGTGGTCATACCCAAAGTATGCCTTACGGACCAAGGTACGCACTTTACTTCGGATATGTTCAGGGAGGTTGCCAAGTTACTCCGCATTAAGCATCTCAAAACGTCGGTCTATCATCCGCAGACGGATGGGTTGGTGGAAAGATTCAACCAGACCCTCAAACAGATGCTCCACAAAGTAGTCAGCGCGGATGGTAGGAACTGGGATCAACTTTCACCCCCAGTGCTTTTCGCTTACCGGGAGGTGCCACAAGCCTCCACAGGGTTTTCCCCTTTTGATCTTCTGTACGAACGCCAACACCTGGGCATTTTGGACGTGCTAAAAGAAGGTTGGGAAGGGGTGGCACTTCCCTCCACCAACATCTTAGAGCATATCGCGCAGTTACGCGATAGATTAAGAAAATTCGACCCCTACTTAAAGACCACATGCCCAGGGCTCATGCAGCGCAGGCCTGGACCTCAACAGAAACACCTCCCTGCACGAATTTCAGCTGGGAGACTGCGTAATAGTGCTTGTGCCCACTTCTCACTCGAAATTGCTGGCCCATTGGCAAGGCCCATACGAGGTTAAAGAGAGAAAAAGGCTCGTTAACAATTTGGTGAGTCAACCAAATCGTCGGCCGAGCGAGCGGGTATATTATATTAACTTATTGAAGCCATGGAGGGACAGGGAAGAACACCCTCTTCCTTGCCCTACCCTCTCCCTTTTCTCAGAAAAAGCCAAACTTAACCTCGGCCACAATTTATCTCCCCACCAGCGACAGGACCTCGAAAGTGCAATCTCGTCTGTCCCGGAAGTGGTCAGTGAAGCACCGGGCTGGACCTCGTTGATTCAGCACGACATAGTGATGGACCCGGGGGTGGTAGTCAAGGAATGTCCCTATTGTCTTCCTGAGGCAAAACATGCTGAGATGGAGCTAGAGGTTCAACGGATGTTGGACATGGATATTATCGAAGAAAGCCATAGTCCCTGGTCGAGTACCATCGTCCTCGTATCTAAACCACATGGGTCGTGGAGATTCTGTAACAACTTTAGACGTCTTAATCGAGTCTCCAAATTTGATGCCTACCCTATGCCCCGAGTGGATGAGCTCTTCGAGAGGTTGGGGACGGCCCTTTACTTGACAAAACGAAGGGATACTGACAAATTCCCTTAATGGCATCCGGAAGAGAAAAAACGGTATTTAGCACCCCTAGTGGACATTGGCAATACAAGGTCCTTCCATTCAGGCTGCAAGAGGCACCAGCAACCTTCCAGTATCTGGTAGACAGAGTGCTAAGGCCCCACCAGTCCTACTGTGCCGCCTACCTCGATGACGTTGTGATCTTTTCCGGCACCTGGGAGGAACATGTACTGCAGGTTTACGCCATCCTCCTGACGCTAGTGAAAGCTGGGCTACATATCAATTCCCAGAAGTGTTAGTGAATTTCCCCTTGGGATTAATAAAGTATCTATCTATCTATCTATCTATCTATCTATCTATCTATCTATCTATCTATCTATCTATCTTCGGATTGAACAAAGCCAAATATTTGGGCTACCTGGTAGGAGGGGGACTGGTGAAACCACAGAGTTCAAAAATAAAAGACACCCTTGAATGGCCCCGTCCAATAGTCAAGAAGCAAGTGCAAGCCTTCTTAGGACTAGCGAGTTACTACCGCCGGTTTGTACCTCAATTTTCAGAGAGGGCAGCCCCCTTGACAGATTTGACAAAGAAAAGGGCCCTGTGCATGTGGTATGAAATGGCCACCACCACAATTTTTCCAGCATCACCACGTTTTCATTTCCAGTCCGACCCTATAAGTTGTCTGTCTGACAACCCTCATGCGTCTGATGATTTTGTTTGATTTACAGTATACAGAGCTAAAACCCCCAAATCTTTATGCTTGTTTCTGCGATTTCTTACAACACTTATTCCACTACATGGTGTACTATCTGGTTTTGTTTTTGTCTGATAAAAACAAGCATAATCAAAACCAGATTCTGAATATGAACAATTTTATCATTTTTAAAATATTTTCTATGTTATTTATGCTGAACAAATACGTGCTGATTGGCCCAATTTGTAATGAAATTTAGGTGAATTTAAAATTTTGTTTTTTTTTTTACTGTAAATGTCTATACCACACAACATATCTCGCCACAAGACAATGTGCTTATAATGAATGCCTTCAATATTGCACTAAAAAATCTCCTGTACTGGGCTTTTTATTTTCTACCAGCCACATTGATCTTTAATTCCAACTCAGGCACATTCAATTTATAGGCAGGCTTGAATCAGTGTGTAGACCCCACCCAGCTGTGAGACTTGAATAGTACATGCATAAGAACAGTAAACCCTTAATGAGCAGAGCAACAACAGGTAATATGAGTGAGGACTGCCACAAAATGACAGAGACAGCATCTGAGATTAAGAACAATATATACATCATCTAAACCTGTTTATCCAGAGCAGGATGGCAGGAAACCTCGAGCCTACCCCAGCAGTTTTGGATGCAAAGCAGGAAAAATCCATGGTATGCAATATGTATGATAAGGCTGATGTTAAGAACAAAAACAACAATCTGTTTTTAATGAGAGAGACAAATTGAAAAAAGGGGGACACATATTTTAAAAATAATTCTGCTACTGGATTATTTTCACAATAGCAGGTATTTTGAGCTGTGAAAATAAACTAAAAAAGATAAGTTAATACATTTAGATTACAAAAACACATTAGTATGTTTAGTTTTTCAGCAGTTGGCAGACTCTCTCAATAGAGACATTGCCAACTTAGGAATTTTACAAGATTTGTATCGCTTCGTTGTTAAATGACATTTTTAAAGCAAAAGTGATTGGTCTGCAACAATATACTGATCTTGTATGATGATCTTGTCAGTCTCTCAATCAGTGCTGTTTTATTTTCAGAAAGGATTTCTTCTGTTCGAAGTGGCAGGTGAACTACTGTCAACAAAATGCAGACATCTGAGAAATAACTGAAATGTGATTTTTCTGTCCATATGATAAAGGTTTTGTTCACTAGCACATTCCAATTTTAGATGTTTGAAGTACATCTTGATATTCAAGTGCAAAGAAAGGAGGCACATAAATCGCTTCCTATTTCACGTGCTTTACATGCCCGTATTCAGCCTGTTCTGTCACCGTAAATGCTGTGTAAACACCCGCCCTCCATCACCAGCTGCTGTTCACTGGATGAATATATGCAGGCAGCTTTTTGTGGAGTACTTTCTGTTTTAGAGTTAAAAGTTACAAGGGTTAAAGACTAATGGCAAGAATATTCATTCAAAAATGAAAACTAAAAATATTTTTAGCATATTATTTTTTTATTTCAGTTAGTCTTTACAGCTACTTTAATAGTTTTTTAGTTTTAATTTTTCATTTATTTTATTCCAGTTTACAAAAAGGTTTTTTTAACAATAGTTTCAGTTTTGATTTTAGTTTTTTGTTAACTATAATAACCTTGGTGACCAGTGATTGGGCTGTCATGGTAGTATTGTAATATCTTGGGCACATATGCCACGGGCACTACCAACTATGGTAACCCTGATCCTTGTTCGGTAAACATCAATAAAGTACCCCTTGCACTTCCCTATAATGTATCCGGTCAGGCCCCTTCCCCAAGCCCTCTCTCAGTCCCTTTCATTCATGACTAGAAACTTGAGATTGGACAATATCCTGTATGTTCAGCGGAAGATCAAGCCAAGGGTTGGAGACCGATACCGAACATACAACGGGTGCTGGCTCATGCACCTGGGACAGCGAATCAGGCACAATGTTAGCATAGCCCTTATGTTAACACACCTTGAATGTAAACTCTTGGAGACACAACATCCACCTGGTCAAACTAGACATGGTCTTCGGGCAATTGAATGCTCAGGTAAAAGCCAGGTCTTCTGTGTAGACTTCAAAACTTGACCCCTCCAGGAAATGGCACCACTTCTGAACAACCCACATGACAGCAAGGCATTCCTTCTTGGTGGTGGAATAATTGTACTTGGTGCCCTTCAGTGACTGTGAGGCATTGATGACCACTAATTCCTTCCCCGTATTTATTTGGGAGAGGATGGTGCCAAACCTTAGGTCACTTGCGTTGGTGTGGACCTGGAAAGTCAATGTTGGATCTGGCTGTGCCAGGACTAGTGGCAATGGCAAGGCTTTCTTCAGTGCTTCAAAGGTGTCCAGGGACAGCTGTGACGACTTCCAAGGGGACCCCTTCCTTAGCAGTTGGAACAGTGGAGCTGTGATGTTAGCAACCCCTTGAACAAACTTGTGGAACCACCCAACTCGTCCTCCAGCTGCGACAGATGGATGGTAAGCCCTACCAACATAAGTGAGTCCATACCAAGTAACAAAGGCATTGACAAGTGAGCATCTTCAAGGATGTATACCTCTGTCTCTGAGTGTGTCTCATGCAAACAGTTTCAAAGGCACCCTGACCTTTGCCTCTTGTGCCCGACCATCAGCGAGAAAGAATTTTACTTATGCACTTTTCCTTAGGTGCTCATGAGGGACTTTAAACTTTTCCCACAAGCTATATCTCAAGTGCTGTCTGTATCTACAACCGCCTCCCCGTGACCCCTTTGCACTTACATGGGCACCACTACGGGGGCAAGGTGGCTTGCACCAAGTTGATATCAGCACAGGGTTCCACTGGGGATTTCCCTTGTGGTTTGGGATAGGGGACCTACCAAGGCATGGCTGGCTCCCTTGCGAGACCCACTAACCTCGATGGCCGCTCAGTCCTTTTCTACTTGAGACCCCAACTTGATCAACTCGTCCATCAATTTCATGACCCCCTTCAGAGTAGCTGCCACCCAAGAATCGTGTGCATCAAATACATGTCTCAATATGTCTTCTAGTGTGGTGGCTTAGTGAGATTACAGAGCGGATAAAAGCACCAAATTTTGCATGGCTATTCATTAGGGTCTATGAAAGAATTTTAGCCTAGGAGCCCAAAAAATTGCTTGAAAAAAAAAAAACACAGAACTGCAGAT
Source organism: Erpetoichthys calabaricus (assembly GCF_900747795.2). Taxonomy (NCBI): domain Eukaryota; kingdom Metazoa; phylum Chordata; class Cladistia; order Polypteriformes; family Polypteridae; genus Erpetoichthys; species Erpetoichthys calabaricus. The sequence continues at coordinate 188,435,643 of NC_041395.2, forward strand.
ATACCGATATCAATGAAAATTGTTGTGAAAATGACCAAAAATGACCATACGTGCACTAAAAGAACCAGACGTAGATACGCAAAACTTGAAACTTAACAGTCTTTGACAGAATCACCAAGTCAATCACAAATTATTACATCACTATAGGAAATAGTTTTCAGATTAATTATATTTGTTGCACATGCATTTACACAGTGGTGAGCAGTCCAGATTTGCATTACCGCATTTGCATCTGGTGCAATCACCTTTACAGGAACATTTGATTAGCTCATTGCAGACCCTGGAGACTTCAGGGAGAGTGGTCCATTGTGGCACCAATGATCCTGATTCTGTCACCCATGCATAGCCCAATGGAGAAGGAATCAGTTGGTCAGTTTGTAAGCTTGTCGTCCAGATTCTTGCCTGATATACAACACTTTGTACATGCAGAAGTAGTGTGTCCTGTGTAGGTGGCAGTTTCTCCATTGATCAGTTTGCATGACAGAAGAGTTCTCTTCTTAATTTATTCACAGACATCAAAGGGCTGCTTTTATCATACAGGATAACAGTCAGTCTTTCAAGCGTTTGAATTGTACACAATCAGAAGTCAACTGCTGAAATGGATGTTTGGCAAGATTTAAAAATGTCTCTGTGACATCATCATACGCCTGCCAGGCCTGCCAAGCTGACTTCTTACCTCTACCAGTGAAAGCTGAAGTTGTATCGTAGCCGGAGTATGCATGGAACACAGGCAACGCTCTTGACTTTGGCTCACCCAAGCTTGCACATATTTCGTTAATGTGGTAAAATCTGTGCTTCTTGCCTGTGCCAAAGGCCACCCAAATATCAGCAGCAGATTGTGTGATGACTAGGTCATGAAATATGCCTGCAAGGATGACTACTACGTCAGTGTCTACAGTACACAAAACAACACTTTTTGCTCCGTCTTCCAGTGCATGCTGTATATGTACAACAATCTTTGTGTCAGTGAACCTCCTCATGGTTGCAGTCATTCATGGGAGAACCAGAACCAAGAACTGAAACAGCATGTCCTGATGTGACATATACTTTTTTTCTGGTGACCACTTGAACTCTTCAATCTTATTTGTCAAAAAAGCAAAATGCTCCTTGTTATTGGTTGGGTCACAGAGATAATCCATCCGATTATATGGCAGTTTTGTCTGACCGGACATTTTTCTGCGTTCGCCTTTTCCCCTCTTTTCTCGTGTTGTCTCTTTCAAACTGCCTGAGGTGTAGCTGTCCCAAACAACGTCTAGCCTGTTGCAATTTTGCAGCAGCTTTTCAAGGTAAGGAATGAAAACATCACTTGCGTACATATCAAATGTGTTAACATTGTTAATGGATGATAGCAGCTCCATCCAGAATTTGGCAGTCATATAAAACAGGTGCATCACACTGATCAGGCTGTTCAAGGCACTGCAGCAGATCAGACTTGGTACCTGGCAAGTGAAGCTTACCAAAGTCTGACAGGGAAGGACGGAATAACTGCATTTTGTGTGCAAAAAACTCTTCCAAGTCACCTTCGCAGTTTTGCATAGCAATGTAAAGCTGCCCAAACAGTGCAACATTGTTCTTCAGTTCTTTGATCTTCTTGCCCTGCTTTGGAGTAGACTTGTGTTTAGGGTTACTGAAGAGTGCCAGTGAATTTCTTTTTATAGGATCATTAATTGAGTGAGATCGCTCATCAAGAACCCGCTTAACAAAGTCTTGGTATTGTCTCTTACCTGTGTCCTCCAGGCAGTGGAGTGAGTCAATCACCAGTTGACCTGTACAGATACGGCTATCAAAAGTAACTAGTTCTGGGAAATCAACCAAGAATGGATTGCCCATCTGTCTCATAGCTTCACAGAGGCTTGTCACCTGTGTGTGGAAAGTCTTCTGAACTGAGAACCCCTGTTCATGGTGTAGCAAATTCTTACTGTTGTCAGAATCATCATGGAGGTATTCTTCCTTAAATTCCTTCTGCAGTCTCGCAAGTTCTGTACCTGAAATCATCCATCGTCTGAAGGCATTTGGATTTTCTGTGATTTCCACTGCACCATCTGAACTCTTCACGATCTTATTCATCTGCTCGTGTGCCTGGTCAAATGGAATGGCAGAGAATTTGTTACATGTCTTTGATAAAACCCAGTGTGACTTGTTCTGAAACTCATCTTTGACTGAGTCTGGCAAGGATTTCATGTCCCTGATATGGACAGGCATCCATCTTGCATAATTTACATGGTCCAACGCAAAAAACAGAGGGGTTAGTTCTTCCAAAACTTCAACATACAGTGGGAAATTTCCTTCTCTGTGAGCCCTGATGAAAATTAGAATTAGGGTTTCATATCTTATAATCATGTTGATTCTCCAAGCCTCTGCTGCTTCATCATCTTTTGGGCCTGTACTAAGCATGAAAGCCTCCTTTTGAAGATTCTGCAGGGAAAGCACAGTTACTGGATGAGCATGCCTAGTTCGAGTTAGGTGGGCAGCCTTCAGAAACGAGTCAGCCATGCCAGATGGTACTACTTCAGCTGTGGTGAGTGTGGCTGTCCAGCCTGAGCCTTCAAGAAGATCACCCAAGGTATTCCACAGAGCCATTTCAGTATGAAAGCCTCCAAGCATAACCACATGCACGTTCTCATCATGAGTGTCAGGCCATTTCCACTGTACCAATTTGGTAAGGGCAAAAAGAGGCTGCTCAAAAGTTATATTTGCGATATTTCATGCCTATTAATTAATTTTGTGTTTAATACTGGTTATTGTACAACCCCATCAGGGCTCCTAGGCTAAAATAACTCTATTGAACTAAGGAAGAACTGTGCCAAATTTGATGCTTTTATCCTACCTGTAACAGTACCCTTGAATCCGGTCACTAAGCCACCACACTATTCCTCTCACATGTCAGAATGCCACTAAAGGCACAATGCCACGAACTCAAAGACAAAGTCCCTGAAACTCAGTGATGGCTTTTGCACAAAGGTCTGGAACTTCTCTTCCAATAGCGCCTGGTACTTCTCTGAGAGGAACACATTCAGAAAGGCAGTGGAAAACTCTGCCCAGTTTTACATTTGTGCTGTTCACCAAACTACCAAGTGTGAGCCGGTCTGCTGATTGCCGTGTTCAGAAATCACTTCAGCTTGGTACCGCTTAGTGGATACAGCTCCACAAACAGGTCAACCTCCACTACAAAGTTGACAATGCCTGCAGGTGCACATCGAGGGGCGAGCCTAGGGAACTTCTTCCATGGCGCCGCAGCCGACAAGGACAATTGTCCCCAGATGGCCCCCACCCCTATTACAGGAGTCGACTGCCTCAGTGGCTGCAAGAAGGCACGCCAGCTTTATTGCACCTGCCTCCTGATCTCCTCTCTCATTTTTGCATTCAGGTGCTGGCCATGCTGTGCAAAGGACTGTTCAAGATGCTGCACCCTCACAGCCATCTCACCATATACTCAGGTAGCTGTGGCATCAATGAGGTCATGGACAGTCTCATTTAGAATGATAAAGCTGCAGGCAATGTCATCAACCCTCGCCTCTAACTGCTCTAGGCACAGAATCAGGTCACATGGAACCTGTCCCTTGCTGATCTCGGGCTGCTCTGAACTGGAGAGGCACAAGGTACCCAGCAGGGTCAAGGCTTCCTCGACTGGCACTTTGTCCATACCGTGGTGTGGGCTAGGTACCGGTGGCGTATCAAACAGTGGCACACTTAGTTCAAACTGTTTGCTCTGCACTCGACAGACATGACTTCTGTGTAAATAAGAACTGTGAATGTAACTACAAGGGCACTTATCAATAAACCTGGCTCCTACCTGACTTACCAAAATCTGTAGTGGTTGAAGTGCCGCTAAGATTCATAACCTCCCCAGGAACGCACCCAGCCTTGGCCCTACTTGCACACACTCACTCACACAGGCACGGTTACACAGCAGATTAAAACATGATATGAATATTAAAGTGGTATATTAAATGAACTGTAAATGTAAATAATAATTAAAGTTAACCCTCCCTTCTCTCCTATAGTGACAGCAAATAATACAACAAAAAAGAGCTAACAATAAACAATAATAATTAAAGTTAACCCTCCCTTCTCTCCTATAGTGACAGCAAATAATACAACAAAAAAGAGCTAACAATAAACAATCCCTCCCACCGATTCCCAGCTGGTGGTCTCACATATAACAAAACCCATAAAACAGCAAAACGACACAAAGCATGACAAACATTCATGACAAAGTGCAGAGCACAGTTCAAATGTAGCGGCAACCAATGATGTTTGGAGAGTGGAAAATCCTGTGAACAGTTCGCTGAAATGATTATTATCTGTCCTACCATTTCCTGAAGTGGTGCGGGATGCAGTGAATGGGAGCACACCTTCAGATGAAGTTGCTACCAATCCGTACACTTACAGGAAAATAGGTGGGCACGAGACAGACCATAAATCCAAACCAGAAACAGTAATCCAAGACAAACTATAGGTGATGCAACAGGAGAAAACAGCAACATAATGGTCAGACAAACAACAGTAATCCTCCCATCTTGATGGTTCCTCCATTTAAAGAGTCTGCCTTCTCCCCAGCATCTCCCATGTCCTCTGCTGTAGTCCAATAGTGGAACACTCTCGAAGCAGCTGGGATATGCAGTTCTTTACTTAGTAGCACTGCTATCGGTCAGAAAGCTTAACATGCATTATGGTTAAATTAATGGAAACAATTATTAAGGAAAAGATGGAGCATCACATGGCAAGGAGTTTTAGTCAACAGTCGACAAGGGTTCATATGAGGGAGGTCATGCTTTGCTAATATGTTGGAAGAAGCCACCAAAGTATATGATAAGAAAGTTGAACATGATACTATTTATGTTGATTTTCAGAAGATATTTGATAGGGTAGCATATGCCAGGTTTGACATCAGACTAAAGTGGGAGTTCAGGGTGCAGTGAGTAGATGGGTGCAAAATTACTACAACACAGGAAGCAAAGGGTTTTGGTGAAAAGAACCTTATCACAATTAAGTGATTTTTAGTAGTCAGTGCTAGGACTGCTGCCGTTTTCAATATATATATAAATGATCTGAATAGAAATGTAAATAGCTACTAATTAATTCACAGAAAGTGGCAAAAAACACCATGTTATACAGTTTTCTTCCCCACATTTTATTATACAAAAATACCACTCTGTCAAGGCGGCACAGTGATAATACTGCTGCCTCACAGTAAGGAGAATTGGGTTCTGGGTCTTTTCTGCAAGAAGTTTGCACTTTTTCCCTGAGACTGCTTGGGTTCCCTCCAGGTGCTCCAGTTTCCTCCCACTGTTTAAAGAAGTGCTGGTTAGGTGACTTGACCCTACTGTGTGTTTGGTATGTGTCTGTGTATGTGTGTGTGTGGTTTCCCTGCTCTGGATTGGCGTGTCCTCCAGGTTTTTTCTTGCCTTCTGTCCTGTGCTATCTGAGATAGGTAGGCTCCTGCTGCCACCGTGACCCTGGTGTGGTGTAATTGTGTTAGAAAATGACATGAGATGACCACTCTGTCAACAGAACATCAACAGTAATAACAAAATACAATAAAAAGCTAACTAACACTTGGTCATCAGCACTCCATAAAATGTAATTTTTTAAGTAGCACTCTTAGGCAACAGTTGAAAATTGCATAATAGCAATATTAAATAAAATTAATTTGATAACATACATTTTTATCCCGATCTTGACTAGGCTCTCCAGGGTCCAGCTCGCCTATTAGTAGTGGCTTTAGAAACTTTCGCACAAAGTCAGGCTCTGGATGAAATGCTTGAAATGCATCCTGAAGAGGAAGTGGGAAAGAATTAATTGGATTACCACTGATTAACTTTGTTTGAAACAGGATAATAACATGTTCTTCGTTATACAGTTGCAGCCACATGTCAGTACCAATTATACTGTAGGCAATTACTGAACAATTGTACCTCTGTAGCACTTCTTAATAAACTTTAAAGAAAATTAAAACCAACTACAGTTTTTTTACAATATGGAGACTTATGTTTGGTTACATTCTCTTTAACATGGGAGCTTTTCACAGGTATCAATGATGGTAAAGAAAACAGCAGTAGCGTCAAACTATGACAATATACTCTACATACGGTAACATCATTCTTGCACAAACATTACCCTTTTCCTTGTTTTCTGGCTATAAAGTACTGTATTAACTACTTGCATGAACAACACAATGTATACTTTAGTAAACGTCAGTGCTTTAGATTGATTGTTGCTATATGCACTAGACCAAATGGATTACTCAGTAATTATTTTAAGAATAAGTACTAAGTTTGAAGCAAAGTGCTGAAATTTTGCTGCAGATACATTCAGTGTTTATTGAAGATGTTTTAAAAAAAATACTTAGTGATAAATAACATGTATAGCAATGTAGCATTTGTAGTACTAAAGTATGACATTTGTACTCCTGTGTGAATAAATTACATTATCAGTGGGTTTCATTGCTGCTAAGAGTAAAAAGTCTGTTTGAACCAGTTGTCCTGAGCTTTAGGGCTGAAGCAACAGGACTGAACGGCTCCTGTATTGAAATTTGACTGGACGATGGACAGACAGACAGACAGACAGACAGACAGACAGACAGACAGACAGACAGACAGATAGACAGATAGATAGATAATCTAACATCCAGTCATAGATGTGGTTACGCAAACCAAGTTCACTGATTTATAGACAAGCAATGATTGATAGCAAATGAAATAGCTATACTCCACAGATAGCATTCTGATATATGTATCTCATCCATCAGAATGGTCAAGAGGCTAGAGACCAACCACATCTCATAGCCCTGTTACTTTGATACACAACTTGGAGGAAGTCTGAAGAGCCAAGAAAACACCAAGAGACTGCCAACCTTTCAAGGCATTTTATAAGCAAAGAAGCAAGTGTCACTGGATGCCAGTCATTCCTACAGTAAAGTATGTTAGCTTTACACTAAGTCGCTGAAAAATGTCTATGAATACAAGGATTATTCACAAAGGGTTCACAAAGGTTTCCAGGATACTGGGTAAAACGTTAACCAGACCATGTGCCTTGTTGGTTTTTAACTTTAAGTACCTACTCCATACATTATATCTATTGTGGAAAGCAGCCCGGACACAGACAGACAGACACCGATGGTTCAAAACCACACACCCGTTTATTGTACATATTCTTCTATTTACAAGTGCACACAACCCAGTGCCCCAACACCAATCACCCTCAGTCCAGGCCTTTCACAATGCCTCTCTTCACCACCTCCACTCCTCTCCTCTGAGCTACGTCCACTTCCACCTGACTCCAACTCACAAATGGAGGGAGACGAGCCCACTGATGCTGCCCCGGATATGCTCCAGGTGCCCCTTGATGAACTTCCGCCTGCACTTCCTGGTGTGGCGGAAGTGCCGGCTGAGCACCCAGAAGCACTCTGGGTGTCCCTGGTAATCCTTCCGCCAGCACCTCTGAGTGTGGTGGAAGTGCTGACGTCCAGGGCTTTTCAGGTATCTGGGCGCCCCCTGGCGGTGACCACGGGCCCCTATAGGGTTGGGCTTCCATGCTCTGTTCCCGTGGTCCCCATACCAACCAGGGCGGCTGCCCCCTCGTGGTCCGGAAGAGGTGTTATCCCTCTTACGGTCCTTCCAGGCGTCCCGGCTGGGTACCGCCCCCAGCCGCTCGCCACACTATATATCACTATATCTACATCTAGTGAGTTGGAGTTGGAATCTTGGAGTCACCTAGGAGTGTAATGTTTTTTCTTCATTTCATTTGGAAGTGACCTAATAGTGATGGTAATTTCACTAATAAGCAGACAGCAGGTAGTATATAGTATATAGGCAACAGAACCTGGAAATTGTTGATATCTGCATACTTTTAATGAGAAATAAAATTTTACCCTGTAACAAAAAAAGAGCAAGAGCTGTACTGAAACAGCTTTTCCAATACTTCATACATGCCGATATTGATTCACCTTTGTGAGGTAGATCAACAAAGCCAATAGAGCCACCCTTTTACAGCAGACTGGAGAAATCCCAATGGTGTAAGAAGGGAGTGTAAACATGCATTAAGTGGATAATACACTCTACATAACTATCATTCATAACAGTAATAATGATTATCATAATTATGAAGTATGCAAATGACATTGACTTTCTGTGACAGAAATCTGCAGCATGTTTGCTCTTTGATTGGTATGGGAAAGGTAGAACTGAATATAAATATCTAAAAATTCATATAAATAATAATTCAAATTGGAACATACAATTTTGTTGTAGATTTACTTTTAACTGGATACATTTCCTATTGCTGTCCACCAATCTATACTCAATAACTTTCTTTTTAATTTTCTTGCTTTATAGTTATTCTGGTGTGTGTTCAGACTAAAGCGTGTGTATATGCATTTATTTACCTACTTACTTATCTACCTATTTATGTATTTCCTTATTTAAAGAGCTTCTGTAAAAAGCCAAATTTCCCCTTGGGGTCAAATAAAGTTTGTTCGTTCAATGGGGCATCTGAATCTTCAAATTACACTTTATCAGAAGAACACAAGAGTCAACGTGGACTCATCATTACCTACATCCACAGAGTATAAAGAAGTGATCAAGGAAGCTAACAGACTGTTAGGTTAAACATTACGATTTGTGGAATATAAGTTAAGGTAGGTTATGTTTAACTTATATAACAGAATAGTGAGGCCTCTCCTTGTGTGCTGTGTTCAGTTTTAGTTAAGAACACTGGGACATGGCTAGAAACTTGTTGTGGGCAGATTTTGCACAAATATTTGGAATTTTTTCTTTACACAAAGAACTGTAGATGCATGGAATAAATTACAAAGTAGTGTGGTAGAGAGCAAGAATTAACAGAACTTCAAAGTTAAACTTGATGTTATTTTGGACAACCTGGATGAATAGGATGAACAAGCCTGTGGGGCTGAATAGCCTGTTCTTATCTGAATTTTTCTAATGTTTTAATAATGACAATGTTAAAACATATTTTGAGAATGGTCTGTAAATTTATTTAAAAATCAATAACCAAAACGTTCATTTATGTAAGTATTCAGACCCTTTGTTGTGGCGCTCCAAACTGTTGTCAGGTGCATCCTGTTTTCTTTCATTAAATATCCTTGAGATGAGTCTGGAACTTAATTTGAGTCCAGTTTTGAATATCACACACGTGTATATAAGGTCCCACAAATTGTGCTTCATACTGGGACATACAACAAAGCATGAAGCCTAAGGAACTCTCTGTAGATCTCCACAATAAAATTTTTGTGAGACATAGATCAAGGCTAGGGTAAAATAAAATAAAGGTGCAGCCACATAATCTTTCTATCAATCACAAGATCATCTGCACATGTTCATTTTGCATGGCATGAATTGTGAAAAAAAACAAGTTCTGCCAGAAAATCATCACATATAGACAGTCTCCAACATTTTGAATTTTTGATTTAGGCATATTTCTGTTATTGCTATAATAATAAAAATTACATGGAAATACACGTAATTCCACCTTATTAAAACTAGCAATTTTTAATGTATTACTCATTTTATTTTGGCTTATTAGCTGCGGTAATTTTAAAGTTACCTTGTACTGTATATTTATATTAATATGTCTATTACTCCATGGGAAGTTATATGCATGGCCTGTGTAAAGGAATATATATATATGTGTATATAATGTGTATGTATGTGTCATTGTATACCCGGTGACCCTGCCCTGGGTAAGTTGATGGATGTTTTTTTATATGTGTTGTCACACAAGTGCACATAAGAAGCAGTCAAAGGGCTTAATCAAACAAACTGGATAGGGGGTTGGCAAATGACAAATTTGGTAAGTGTACAAATGACTTTTCTACTCTCCCTATAGAACCCCAAAACTTGCCTAATCTGTCCTGCAGTTCCTCCACAAATAGTACTTCCAGTCACAATCCAGATCCTGATATCAGTTCCAGCTATAGCTCCAAAGACCTGCCTTTTCCTTCCTCCCAGCCATAAAAACCTCCTACTTTCCAGACTCAGCAGTCCCATTTTGGACTTTTGAGACTACTCGGCATAATCTCCTTTTGCTTCACAGCAGTATTTATAATATACAGGGTGGAACCCCAAAACTTGCTCTTGTTTTGTCTGATTTGTTACAGTATGTATATTAATATTATGTTTTTGTACAACAAACATTTCTTGCCAGCTTCTCTTTAAAGGCAGAACTGGTTTCTTTAACACTTTCTAAAAGCTAGTACCTTTCCACCCTTTTGTACGATTAACTGCTCTCTGGCTGTCATAATGTTTGTTTCTTATCTACATGTATGTCTTTATAATTTTTTGTCTGGTTATTATAGCCAAGCAGAAATGACCAGTGTGCTTCCTGTCCTCTTGCAGATCTGCTGTAATAAAAAATATCCATCCATCCATTATCCAACCCGCTATATCCTAACTACAGGGTCACAGGGGTCTGCTGGAGCCAATTCCAGCCAACACAGGGTGCAAGGCAGGGTGCTGTAATAAAAAACAGCTTATTTGAAAATATTGCAGGAGTGACTTCAATGATAATTTAAAAGGAAATCTATGACACTTGTCCTGCACTCTCTGGACCCAGAAAATGATTTAAACATTGGTGCCCTTGTAATTCACATGTAACCCATCACTCCAGAACAGGTCCCATCTGATACTAAAGCAGCTCCAATGTCCCATAAACCTATGCCCTTTATCCTATAACATCATCAGAACTAAAACTTCTGATATCCACAGCCTTTGACTAGCACGTGGAATAAGCAGAAGTTCACAGAAGACCACCTTGTCAGTTCTGCTCTTCAAAATAGTGCCTCTGTGCTGACTGCATGAGATAAGAGATGATTTAATAAGGAAAGGAATTAGGAGATGAATCATAACCACAGTAAGAAGTTGAGAGTCATAACTGAGAAGTCAAAAAAAAAAATAACAAAGGCACAATATGTATAATAAGACAACATAGTGAAATACAGAGGGCAGGAATTCAAAATACAATATACCTAGCATCTCTCCTCTGCACGTGTCCAAATCAGTGACCGGAAAGAAGCGCACAGGAAATATCAGCACAGAAAAAAGCGCACAGTCATATAAGCGCAAGGGAAATAACCGCACACGATAAAATGCGCACACGGGGAAAAACCGCACACGGGAAAAATCACACACAGGAAAAACTACATGTGAATAAATGCGCACATGGAAAAATGCGCATACGGCAACGGCGTATACGCAAAGAAGAAAAAAATTTTATATTATACATCGCAATAAACAAAATTGTATAATTGTTCACTAAACATATTTATAAGCGTGTATGTTTTAATTTGTGCTAATTGGGGTAGTGGGCTGTTGGATTGTCCATAAAATAAAATAGTCATTAATCCTTTTATTTCTGTCATTGTTGTTCCTAAATTACCATTTCTAGGAAATTATTATTCTTTACAATAGTTTTCAGAATTTATATTATACCTTCTTATTCCACAGGTAGGCAAATTAGGGTTTTATAGTTTTGATTATGGCAAGTAAGTAAAGGTGGTATAAATAGGCCACACAGTTAGTGTTCTTTAATCTTCCCTAACTTTCGAACAAGGCAAGTCAACATTTTTTTTTAATAAGCGAGATGGAGTTTTCAACCAGTCAGAAAGGCAAGCAAATTCTCGGTTACAAGGGATCTGAATATCTGCGTTTTCGCACAACAAATGGAATAGATACTTTGAGGTGCCATGAGAATCGATCAACAAAGTGCCATTCCTTAATGAAAATGAAGAATGGAGACATTATACAAGAGCAAACCAGTCATTGTTTTATTATAATAAAAAATGTCTAGCAGTATAGGTGGACTATATTTTATATTTGTAATAGTTATGTCACCGCCGTGTGCTTTTTTCCACGTGCACACTTTACCGTATGTGTATTCTTCCACGTGTGGTTTTTCCCATGTGTGTTTTTTTCCGTGTGCGGTTATTTCACATGCACTTATATGACTGTGCACTTTTTTCTGTGTGGATATTTCCTGTGCCCTTTCTTCTCTGAGAGCTTCTTTCCGGGATTCGTCCAAACCAATGCAATCTCGCCTCTCTGGCTTTTTCTTCAAACTGTCCAACCTGAGCTGACCCTCTAAAATACTCATTTCTAATCCTGTCCATCCTTGTCACACCCAGTGCAAATCTTAACATCTTTAAGTCTGCCACCTCCAGCCCTGTCTCATGTTTTCGTTAGTGCCACTGTCTCCAATCCATATAACATAGTTGGTCTCAATACTGTCTTGTAGACCTTCCCTTTCACTCTTGCTGGTAACCCTCTGTTACAAGTCACTCCTGACACTCTTCTTCACCCACTCCACCCCGCCTGCACTCTCTTCTTCATGTCTTTTCCACTCTCCCCATTACTCTGTACTGTTGATCCCAAGTATTTAAACTCATCCACTTTTGCAAACTCTACCCCCTGCATTCTCACCGTTTCTGTCATTTACACACATATCTTCTGTCTTGACTGTACTGACCTTCATTACTCACCTCTCTAGGGAATATTTCCACTTTTCCAGTGTCTCCTCAACCTGTTCCCTGCTCTCGCTACAGATCATATTGCCATCCTCAAAAATCGTAGTCCTTGAGGACTCCTGTCTGATCTCCTCTGTCAACCTGTCCGTCACCACTGCAAATAAGAAAAGGCTCAGAGCCAATCCCTGATGTAATTCAACCCCCATCTAGAACAAATCTGTCACTCATACTGCAGACCTCACCACTGCCTCATTTCCTTCATAAACATCCTGTACCACTCTTACATACTTCTCTGCCACTCTCGACTTCCTCATACAATACCATAGCTCCTCTCTAGGCACCCTGTCATATACTTTATCCAAGTCCACAAAGACACAATGCAGCTTTTTCTGGCCTTTTCTTACTTCTCTATCAACATACACACAGCAAACATTTCATCTGTAGTGCTCTTTCCTGGCATGAAACCATACTGCTGCTCGCTAATCATCACCTTCCTTCTTAAACTAGCTTCCACTACTTTCCCAGAACTTTACGCTGTGGCTGATCAATTTTATTCCTCTGTAGTTACTACTGCTCTGCACATTACCTTTATTCTTAAATATCGGTACCAGTACACTTCTTTTCCAATCCTCAGGCATCTGCTCATTTTACTAGATTGCATTAAACAATCTGGTTAAAAACTCCACTGCCATCTCTTCTAAACACCTCCATGCTTCCACAAGTATGTCATCTGGACCAACAGCTTTCCCATTCTTCATCCTCTTCATAGCTGACCTTACTTCCTCCTTGCTAATCTGTTGCACTTCCAGGTTAACTATTTCCACGTCATCCAACCTTCTCTCTCTCTCTTCATTCATCAACTTCCCAAAGTACTCTTTCCATCTATTCAACACACTCTTCTCGCTTGTGAGCGTCTTTCCCAGCTCAGTTGCTCTACCTAGCCAATTGATACAGGTCCTTTTCTCCCTCCAACCTCTCATGCAACTCATTATATGCCTTATCTTTTGCCTGCAGCACCTGTCTCTTCATGTATATGCCTCATCTCCTTGTACTCCTGTCCTCATCTCTCTGATTATCCCACTTCTTTTTAGCCAACCCCTTCCTCTGTATACTCTCCTGTACTTCCCTATTCCACCACCAGGTTTCCTTGTCCTCTTTCCTCTGTCCAGATGTCACTCTTCTAGCTGTCTCCCTTAACACTTCTGTAGTTGCTCAGCTGTCTGGTAATTCTTCACTACTACTCTGTGCCTCTTACCTCTTCCCTTAACTCCACCTTACAGGCATTCTTTTTCAACTGCCACAATTTGATCCTTGACTCTGGAGATCAAGAATAGGAGAAGGAGAGTGAGGGAAAAGTCATCCTACAGACCACCATTCTATGCTGCCTAACTGTGCTTTCCCCTGCCACCACTTTGCAGTCTCCAATCTCCTTCAAACTGACTGTCCTGCACAGGATATAATCCACCTGTCTGAATCTTCCTCCACGTTTGTACATCATCCAGTGTTCCTCACTCTTCTAAAAATATGCATTTACCACTGCCACGTCCTTCATTTTTGCAAAAACCACTATAATCTGACCTACTGTATCTCTCTCCTTGACACCATACCTACCCATCCCCTCCTCATCCCTTGTGTTCCCTTCATGAACATGTCCACTGAAATCCACTCCTATCACCACTCTCTCTTCCTTGGGTACACATCATCCACTTCATCCAACTCACTCAAGAAATCTTCATTCTCATTCATCGCACACCCAACTTGCAGGGCATATGCACTAACAACATTCATCATCACACCTTCAATTTACAGCTTCCTATTTATCACTCCATCTGACACTCTTTTCACCACCAAAACACTCTTGACATACTGTTCCTTCAGGATAACCCCTACACCATTTCTCCTCCCATCCACACCATGGTAGAATAATTTGAACCCCCCTCCAATACACCTGGCCTTACTGCCCTTCCATGCACAAACCAGTATGTTTCTTCATGCCGGTTCTAATCCTGGATAAAAGTGGAGGGTTACATCAAGAAGGGCATCCAGAGTAAAATTTTGCCAGATCAATATGCGGATGACAATACAGACATCGAGTGACAAAATGTTAACTCTAAATCTCTAAACTGAAGTCAAAAATTTAGCTACAAGTTTTCCAAAATGAAAGAGGAATAATAGTTTTAATATTAGATTTGAATCCATTCAAGGACAACTAGGAAGTGCATGATGAAATCTTTATACCCTTAAGCCTGGATATGTTAAGCGTCATATACTTCTGGGTTGATCTTGCCTTGTGAAAACATAGCAACTGTCAACAAAAACCCCTCAAAATGGCATTGCTCAATAGAACAACAAAATTGCGTAGTTGGAGATTGTTGCTTATATTAAACATCATGAAAAACGTACCAAGCACAAAAATAGTATAACTATGAGATTCCTTAACAAACTCTGGACAGTAGCAAATGATGTACAAAATGTCCACAGAAAATTTAAAAATTATCACGTAACTGTTGTTGCATAATCCACGTGTTCATTATCTATTCATATACTCACTTAATGCTCACTTCTAGAAAACTCAGCACAAAACATAAACAAAATACATAATACAATGCATGTGAATTGAAGAATGGATTCTTCACCAATGAATGAGAGGGAGAGGCAGATCCTGAATACACAGTATTATGAGAATGTGCCTTTTCTGTATATAAATTATGCTGAAGTTTCAGAAAGTATTAAAAGTATTTTAGCAAAAAATGCATTTATTTTGCACATTCTGAGCATACAAAGATATATAATGTACATATGGATTATGTGAAACGTGTTAAATGATATATTTGTTTTATTTTTTCATAGACATTTTTCATGTTGTTTGCTGTTGTCCAAAGTGGGTGACTGCTGTTCATTTTGAATCTTTGTTAGGTCTTTTGTCTATCAAAATATGACATTATTTTTTTTCTTGGCAGCCACTACTAACTTTATGAGGTAACTACTTTCAAACTTTGAATCAATAATATTTTGCAAAATTTAAATGAATAATAATTGACAGAATATTTTGCACTGAGTAGCACATTCTCATCAAACTTTTTGTTATAGTCTGCTCATTACCCTGAAAATACAAAATGACAAGGAATAACAACTACTATAAGTACTGTCTCTGATGCTGAATCAAAAAGACAATAGTGCAATACAAGTAAAGGCTATTTAACATACTTGTTTCAATAAAAGAATTGTTCAAGTTTAACTTAATGTAACAATGGCCTTTCATAACTGAACATATTGACTTAGTCTATTAAACAAGACATATCCTACTGCAGTTTCTCTGCTTGTTTTATGTTACAGAAGCAGTGCAAGATGTTTCAATACAAGAGTATAATCACAACATTACTACTAAACAAACATGCTAATTCAAAAGTTCTTTTTTGAAACAGAAAACATTGCCTCAGTATTTGCTAGTCTCTTTGTTTTAGGCTGAAGTGAAAACTCTTCACTTGTTAAAAAAATGAGTACAAACTGTCTAGCAATCTACATATTTTTCTTGTTTTCCGAATAGTCAGTGTTCTTAGTAATCATAGTTTGAGTCTTAATGTTGAATAATTTTTTGATGTGGTAAGCATGCTTTTATATGAAATTAAAAATCTTATGCCCACTGTTATATGTTATTTATATGTAATAAATGATTTTTACTTTTTGACTGCTGTCTTTTGCACATGATGTCCTACTCTTGCTAAAATAACTTTGCTGGCAAATCAACTTCCTTCTACTGGCAATATAAATATGAATTGAACTGAAGTGAGGTGTTTTGCCACTACAAGGAATGATTTTCATATTACATTCAGTGAGGTTAGTAGGAAAAGTTATTCACTGGTGAGTGACATGGAATTAAATAACATTTTATAATATATTTTGCAAGAAGTTGCTAGCACTCACTGTGGCGTCCTCTCCAGCATAGTGAGTGATGACTCGGGTGCCACCTGGATGCCTCTTAGACCACTCTGTGATATTATACACCTTCCTCTCAATGACTAACCATTTATCTGTTCTTAAATTGTGTTTCTGAATCTCTTCCCATGTGTATACCCCAAATGTTTTAGTACTGCATTCTCCACTTTGCTCCGTCTTCTCTCCACCTTTCCCCATTTCGGGTGCTGTAGCCTCACTCTTGTATGGACGTCTGAAGTACACTGAGTATTTTTCTTCTGGATCAGTAATTCGGACTGTGAATATAAAAAATATGTAACATACTTTTACTAAATTTTATAATACTAAAACCTACATTACAGCCCACATTTTAAAATATTTTTCTCCAACTCAAAATTAAGAGATGTATCATATAATTGTATTATTATAAACAGCAGTTCTAAGTGTTAAACATCCTGCATGGATATTCAACTAAATAAAACTGTTAAACGTAGAAATATGCATTGATCCACCATTTATTTTCAAACTTGATTTGTTCCATTTAGATTGCATGGAAAGGAATGTCTCCTGAACAGAAAACAGCAATTAGTGTACCAAAGCAGTATTTTACCAGTATTATCATAAGAAAGAAATTGTGTTCTGTTGCAAACCAGTATTTAAAACAGCATTTAGAGCAAGGTGTAGACAATTAAATATTTTTATTTTTAAATTAAGTTATACTTTTTAAATAATTCGTTATTTTCCTGAATCCACCTATTATATCAGAGAGTGAAAGCACATCAATCATCAACAAAAAGTGTCATTATTTCTAATGATTACTATGTTTTTACTTTCTCAGTACACAGCATAGGAGAAAATAATGAAATCAGGCTAAACTTTGTATATTTATAGTTCTATTGATTTTACACACTTTAGACATTCCAGGACATAATGTTACCTATTTTGTAGCTTGATAGTATGACTGTTGTGCACATTAACTATTGAACAGATCAACTGACCCAAGATTGTAATTGGTGCCTTTATTAAAATTCAGAAATGCTAGACTTTTATTGATTATGAACAAAATTAGTTCAGACAAAAGGTCTGATGTTTTCAACCAGTTCTAATCTATTGTCATAGCACATTTACTGTGATAAAAGCTTTCAGATAGATAGATAGATAGATAGATAGATAGATAGATAGATAGATAGATAGATAGATAGATAGATAGATAGATAGATAGATAGATAGATAGATAGATAGATAGATAGATAGATAGATAGATTTGAATAATGTTACAGTTTACCCCCCCCAAAAGGGGTGGAATTGAAGAGCCGCATAGTTTGGGGGAGGAACGATCTCCTCAGTCTGTCAGTGGAGCAGGACAGTGACAGCAGTCTGTCGCTGAAGCAGCTCCTCTGTTTGGAGATGATACTGTTTAGTGGATGCAGCGGATTCTCCAAGATTGATAGGAGCCTACTAAGTGCCCGTCGCTCCCCCACAGATGTCAAACTGTCCAGCTCCATGCCTACAATAGAGCCTGCCTTCCTCACCAGTTTGTCCAGGCATGAGGCGTCCTTCTTCTTAATGCTGCCTCCCCAGCACACCACCGCATAGAAAAGGGCGCTCGCCACAACCATCTGATAGAACATCTGCAGCATCTTATTGCAGATGTTGAAGGACACCAGTCTTCTGAGGAAGTATAGCCGTATTGCCCTTTGAGTTAATTTTTTTAAAATGTCTGAGAATAATAATACCTGCAGTTTTTGTTTGA
The DNA here is from genome assembly GCF_900747795.2 of Erpetoichthys calabaricus. Classification (NCBI taxonomy): domain Eukaryota; kingdom Metazoa; phylum Chordata; class Cladistia; order Polypteriformes; family Polypteridae; genus Erpetoichthys; species Erpetoichthys calabaricus. The sequence continues at coordinate 188,453,789 of NC_041395.2, forward strand.
AAGTAGTTTTTTTTTTTTTTTTAAACTCTCATAAGTTATTCATAAACTAAAGGACCTGATATGTCCACTCAGCAATACCCCTAACATTCTTTACTGTCAGGGATTTAATGGATATTTATAACATGTTTATCTCTGTCCAGTTAACACTGAAAATGGTTTTATTGTTTATATAATAAAGATATAATATATAATAAAGATTAAGAAAGCATTGAAAATGATAGTATATCTTGATCAACAAATCACTGATGTGATGTTAAGGAGAGTTGTTAAAACATCTGGAAACTGGATAATCCTGGGCCTGTTCCTGCTGTTCTTGTGTTGAAATTATCCAGTTTTGCAACTCCTCCATCATATCATTGACAAAGAATTAAAGATCAGCTATTAAGGTAACACAAAAATTCTGTTATTTCAATACATGTATGGCATTTATTTGAATTTAATAGTGAAAGATTACCTTATGATTGCAAACAGATTGGATGTTTTCTAAATTCCCTAAAACCATTAGCTGTTTAGCAGTAGCACCAATTTTATAACCAGCTTATACAATATAGGGTAGTGGGAAGCTAATGTCTATGATGGCCACATTAAGCACAATGTGGGTATTAATGCCAGACAACATTAAAAACAAGCAATTTTAGTAATCCAAAGACAGATTTTAATAATGAGGCCAGTGCAATGCAAGTCCTGTTGAATGTTGGACTTTTTAGAGGATGGCTTGGAGGAGACAAATTTCTATGAGGGCTAAATCTGTAAGAGATGCCCAACTGATTCAGAAACTCAAGCTCAAGGTCGCTGTACTGGAAGAGGAGTTGGCTCTCTTATGTTGTAGTTGAGAATTGGTAGACATGGCCCAGGTGTCCTTTAAAGAGACAGTGTGCACTCTCCAAACATGGCACGGAAGGAGATTATAGACCAGACAGAGAGTACACCTCATGAGAAGGATTTAGGGGCATTAATGGACTTAACACCATCAACTTCCAGACAGTGTTCAGAAGCCAATAGGAAGGCTAACAGAATATCCATATTACTAACCGAGAATGGTAAACCGGAAGGCATGGACCCAGGTACACGGCGATGGACGCAGGAGACATAGTGCGCAGGCGCCTACAGCACGCGTCTCATAAACCGCAAGCAAAGTCTGATCCACCGCGAACGAAGGAGTCACGGCTCAAAAACGAAAGAGCTCAACTAACGTAAGTAAGACATGAAGCAACAACGCGCCCATAGCTAACGACTAACGACACACCCACACAGAAAAGAGGATTCTGCACTGCACCCCAGAGTCAAATGGAAGACACTACGGGGTCCGCAAAGGTCCACAAAGTATGAAAGGCGCAGGCGCCTACAACGCGCTTCTGAACTAAACGTCCACACTACACAGCATGGTCCGGGTAATAAGAATAAACGAACTCTCCGTATTAGACGTACGGCATCCTCACACATCCAAACCATATAGCATATGTGGATCACATTACAGTGATGCATTATTAACAGTACAACCACAGAAAACGCTCCGTATTAACAGTAAGTGCAATTATCCATATTACTAACGGTAGACAACGGATAACTAATGGAGTCACGGTCACGGCTCCAAACCGATCCAGCTCAACTAACAGAGCTACAAAAATGAGCCCGCATGGATACGTAGGCGCCTACAACGCGCATCTGAAACCACGGAAGCAAAACTGTCTCGGCTCCAAAACCAAACAGCGAGCCCGCATGGACAAATAGAATGGACATAGACGCCTACAACGCGCATCTGAACCTGCGGAAGCACAGCAGGCATGGGTTCAAAACGAAAGACCACAACTGACGGAGATACAAAAACGAGCCCGCCTAGAAATCAATGAATGCAGGCGCCTACAACGCGCGTCTGCAAAGCAGGCATTATGGACTGCATTAGATCCTACAATAGTTCATTTGCTTTTGCATCTACTGGGGTAAATATCTGGCCACCAGCTGGCAATGGCCCATACTGCTTTCGCGTATGTGGACAAATATTACACCGGATTGGAACAGTGCTCCCTGAACCACATCACGAACGCAAATATGCACATATCTACGTGTTAGATCCAGATGACGCAATCTATCAACGAATGAACCTTCCTGAAAACAAGCAATGCACAGAGCTGATAATGAGAAATGTCGCTGAAGTCATAAACAATCACCCATTGGCTAAGTCTATAAAGATGCTACATGAGGTTGAAAGGGAGGCCAATACAAAAGCAGATGCAGAAGGTGTAGCACCATCTACAATTGCTTTAGTGTTAATATAGGACAAAGAACACGATCCAAGACGATACAATCTTCCCATCGTTAATGAAGTTGCAATTGTCTTTCAAAGTAAAGATGGTGAGCCTCCATTTCACTGCAATATTGTCCTACATTTACATCCTGATGGAACCAACAACTTTATGTAGCCTTCTCAAGAGTTCGGCGTTCATCTGACAATACAGTTAAAGTCATAGATACTCCATACCAAGGAGAACTCATTCAAGGACAACATACCATCTTTACTACAAATGTTGTGTTTAAAGGAATATTCCAATATATCTTTCTAATGTGCCATGCTATGGGTTCTTTACTTCCTTTGTTCGTCATCTACACCTTTACACTCCAATATATCTCATACATACATCAATGTATTTCGGGTTACCCAACACCAGGGGTTGGCGAGCAAAGCGAGCAGGGGGCAGAGCCCCCTAGTTAGTTTATATAGCATGATGTGTACAGCACAAGTCCAAGGAGGTTATGCTCAAGTTTTATAATTCACTGGTGAGGCCTCATCTGGAGTACTATGAACAGTTTTGGACTCCAGGTAACAAAAAAGACAGCAACGCTAGAAAAATCTCCTGGGTAACAAGGGATGAATTGTGAGGAAAGATTAAAAGAGCTGGGCCTTTTCAGTTTAAGCAAAAGAAGATTAAGAGGAGACATGATTGACATGTTTAAAATTATGAAGGGAAGTACAGTGGATCAAGAATGTTATTTTAAAATGACTTCAATAAGAACTTTTGGACACAGTTGGAAACTTGATAAGAGTAAATTTTTCACAAACATTAGGAAGTTTTTTTTACACTGAGAACCATAGCCACATGGAGTAAGCTACCAAGTAGTGAAGTAGACAGTAGGACTTTAGGGCCTTTAAAAACTAGGCCTGATGTTATTTTGGAAGAATTAAGTGGATAGGAACAGCAAGCTTTGTTAGGCTAAATGGTCTGTTCTTTATCTAGATTGTTCTGATGATTCTAACACCAGTTCATCACAGGGCACATTAACATATATGTGACCAATCTGGAGCTAGCATTTAAACTGAAAGTTTTAGAATTGACATACACAAGAATAATCACAGAGGCAATGGCTGGGCTAGTGTCACACCTCAGGACTCAGTAGCTATGTGGTAAAAAAACTATCCAGTATGCCATTTAGTACTGGCTTTATCATTTGTTAAAGAATACATGTATGCAAAACATGGTCATTCTAAACAGAATCATGAGAATGGGTTAATTGCTTCCAGAGATATTACCTCACATTGATGCATTGTATTTTTTTCCAGACAGCTCTTCTAGAGAACTCAATTATGCAAGTTAAAATTCTCAGTGAACGATCAGTGAAACCTTTTGTTTTTCTTAATAAATAGTTAGTCTTTAATGGTAATGTTTACTATGAAAGTAGCTCGTGTAAAAATACATGCGATAGCGCTTTCTTAAAAGGCACCAAGTAGGAAATAAATACACTTCTATTTGATTTTGGTAACTACTGGAAATAGCGGTTAACTGTGCTAGACTACGCCATCTAGTGATAAAATAATGACATACTGTAAAAACACTCGAGGCAGTTGCACTTTAATTTACCTTCTTCCAGCCATCTCTGCCTATACAATATAATTTTACACGAATCGTGCGCCATTACCGATAACTATACATGTAAAACACATTAAAAAGTTTTACAATATCACACATTCCAGTTTACTACATCACATGGCGTAAAGACAAACATTGCATCTCCCGTGCTCAGCTGTCTAATCGTTTATTGTTTCGTCAGCAGAACCTACTGAGGTTTATACTTGTTATTAAAGCAATCATAAAAATCAAAAATGTATGTTTTTAATGCAAATCACGTGTAACAAAAAAATAACATTTAAGAGCTAAAAATGCGTTATGTTGAGAATTTGTGTTTTAAAATTACCAACATTAGCTCAAGTGCCAACGTATGTTATAGGCTTACTTTGTTATATCGTCTGCATTGTTTAGAGATCGGTAAGCCATAAGCTATGTACAGTAAATAAATAGTGCCAACCGCTTATTGGTCAGAGATAGAAACATTTGTTATACTAACCGCACTGACCTTTTATTCTCTAAACGCAACGTCAGTATCAACCAGCATCCGTCAGTACCAATTTTCTAATTAGGATACGCTCTGATTTTGTATTTAGTTTTACTCGTTATTAAACACAGTACAACCACAATAATCAGAGATGGGAAAAGAGATACTATACGAAACTATGGTTTACATTTAAAATTCTGTTCATATAAATAATGCACGTGGATGTGTTGGTGTATGCTTCATTAACACGTCAAGCTGTACTAAGTATACAAAATCAAGAAACTAAATTTTGGGAAATTACAAAGTCATTGGTAGTACCAGGGTGTTGTACCGTGTTAGCCATTATGAATGTAGAGAAAAGCCAAGCAAAATGACACCTTTTATTGGCTAACTAAAAAGATTACAATATGCAAGCGCTTGCATATTGTAATCTTTTTAGTTAGCCAATAAAAGGTGTCATTTTGCTTGGCTTTTCTCTAAAGTCATTGGTGAATAAGTATTACTTAATTCCAGTTATGCCGTAAACAAAATAAAGTAAGCTCCTGCGTGGCTTTTAAATTTAGTCTAATTTTATTTTGCAATAGGGAATTCTTGCTCTGCTAGTTTAATATGTTTCACACCCATCACTTATCTTCCTCCTACCTCTGGAAAGCCTCTGCTGAGAATCCCGACGCCTATCGCTGTAGTGCACTCTGTACAGAAGAACTTCGCAGCCTTTTTATCACCTGTCACCTTCTTTGTCATTTATTCATTTTCTGTTTCCGTAGAACTATCAGTCGACAAAGGCAGTGTGGAAGATTTGGGTTTCCCACGGCAACATAAACTAAGCAAACCATCGCACCGCCCCAAATCCCTCAACAAAGCCATCCAAACATTCAATGGTAAGGTTGTTGGAGTTTCTCCGCGATCAGCAGAGCTACCCTCCACCAATCGGGAAGCCCTCCTTTAGTACCGCATGTCTCGTATTGGTGCAACAATGTCTTTCGAATCAGCTAGGAAGAGGGAGGACTTTGGGGGCTTTTGAGAGCTGGAGGGGGGTGGGGGGAGGTGCAGCTGGATCAGAGTTATTATTGTAATCTCACCGAGCGCTTAAATTAAAGAAGTGGGGTTACTGAACTCTGGCAGGCCAATTCTGCTCTTCATAGTTTCTCAAATAAGGTTGCTCGCCCTCTTACTTTTGACTTTGTACTATGGGAAAGGACTTTTGACAACTCACCATGCATCGCATTAGCTGATTTAACTCATTAGTATATCAAAATGTTGCAAGCTTTCATATATTAGACAAATACAAATAAATGTGTTACATTTCAAGTATTACTACAGGCACAAATAAATGTAATTTTAATGGAAAATAAAAATGTAGTAATATGTAAGATTTGTATATTACTAGTAATAGCATGTACATAGATAGCATTTACTTTAAAAATATAGCATTTGCTATCAGATATTATATAGTGCATATCAACAGTAATAGGACCACATATGCATTGTGTACAGTTATAGCTCTTTCTGTGTGTATATTCTAAAATATAACATTTAATTTAGCATATTGATTTGCATTCAGTTCTGTCCTTCTGATCTGGACTTTAAATAAGGTTACCCTCTTTTATGAAATAAAAGGTGACTAAAGGAAATTAGCATTATGAAGGGCATCTGGCCTTAAAATATTTGCTCCAATACCCATTTAATGATGAGACACAATGTTGAGAGCTACAAAGCCAGGGTAGGGTGCACAGCATAGTACACAATGGACACTCCCCCCGTCTATGTCAAATATAAAGTTGGGGAACCTGGCCAAACCACAGACAGGGAAGGAGACCAGGAATGTGCTGTGTAAATGACTGTATTACAATTGTTAAGATAACTGTTGGTAAACAAATGATGAATACAGTGCCAATCTGTGCCCTATAGGTTGGCAGAAGTGATGGACAAAACAAGTGTTTGGACAAGCTGATGGAGATGAAGTCTGGGGTTCTTTAGAGGAAAGTAATTGTAATAGGTGGTGACTTGACTGGGCATGTTGGAGCTAGACTTGATTGTGATGGGGGAGCCCATGGAAGCTTCAGCTTTTGCACCAGCAATGTTACTGGGGAGAGGATCCTGTAGATCAAAATGGTGGTATGCAAAGTAAAATAAGCTGGTGACTTATTGATCTGGTTGTGAAAAGAGCACAAAGTACAATTTATTGCCATTGAAATTTGATCAGAATATGCAAAAACATGCGATGGTGATCTCTGGTGAAATTTGATCAGGACATGCAGAAAGATGTGATGTTGATATCTGGAGAAGGTTGCATATCACAACGTCACTTGGTTTGTCAGAGATCTGTTAGTCAGTGGCGTTTAGAAAAGTAATTGAAGGTATATATATCAAGGCTGAAGGTCTTTAAAGTTGCAGGAGAAGAGTGTATGAGGTATAAGAGTAGAAAGTATAAACAAAGAAAAGAATGGTATTAGAATGTGGTTCATATCTAGCAGTCAAGGTTTTAGGGCAGGTAATGAAGGTGGTTGAGAGAGAGCTAGAAAAAAGAATCAGGGATCAAGTAAATGTTTCCAAAATCAAGTTTGGTATGATGTCTACTAAGGTAATAACAAATACAGTCTTTATTATCAGGCAAATGCAAAAATAGTGCATCTAGCAAAGAAATGGAAGCTGCGGATGAATGGTTAATGTCAGTGGTTATGTCAAAATTATGAACAGTGGCCGGGACATTAGATGGGGATAGTGAAGGTTTTAAAGAAAAAGTAAGGCTACACCAGGGATCAGTTCTGAGTCTGCTGCTTTTTGTGACAGTCATGGAGATGTTATCCAGAGAAGTGAATAAAGAATTGACAGGGGGTCTCTTGTATGCAGATCATCTTGTTTTAATGGCTATTTGTGAAGCTGAACTGCAGGAAAAGATCCTGAAATAAAAAATTAAATTGGAAGTCAAACACCTCAAGGTAAATGCAGGAAAGACCAGGGTGACATTTGGAGGCATAAGGGCAGGGGGGCATAGAAGAGGTGGGTTCATGACTAAGCGGCATGTGTAAAAGAAGTGCTGAGAGAAACTCGATCCAATGCATAATTTACAGGAAGTGTGTGCATAAAACATATAGTGGTCTGAAGGACAGTCTGCAAGTGGCAGGTGTGACAACAGGAAAGGCCTGCAAAAGGGCTGCAGAATTTTTATGCTGCAAGAATGAATTTCAATGTCAGCCACTGAGTTTTTTGGAAAAAAGTGGGGAAGTTCTATTTCTTAGGTGACTTCTTGAGTGCAGACATAAATTTTGCCACAGCGGGGATAGCCATTCTGAGAGGTGCATTGATGAAGTTATGTATGCTGTCCCCACTTGTGACTTCTAATAGAATCTCAATGGGGTTGAAAGGTATAGATTATGAAAGTTGTTTGAGATATGCTCTGTGTGAGTGAGACATGGTCAATGAAAGTGGAAAATGAAGCTGGAAAGAACAGATACAAAGGATCACAGTGTCATGCAGGGTGTTAGGGGAATAACAAGAAGATCAATGCTGAGTTCAGAGAAAGACGCGTGGAAACAACAGACTGATGAAAAACTGACTAGGGTGACTTGGTATGCGGAGGGAAAGACAGAAGATGACTGGGAGAAATTATGCCACCAGACAGGGGTAAAGGGGATGGGGAATGGGGCCAAGAGGGAACAAAATTAGACATGGTTAGAAACGGTGTCTGGTGATATGAAAATAATTAGCCACTGCAAAGGATATCTAGGACCATGAATAGTCAAGAAAAAAATTGGAGGGCACCCAGATAATCTGGACAAACCAGAAAAATGGCAGTCAAAGCAGATATGATGATCATTATTTGCTTTCAGTTAAAAGAGAAATCAAGGCTTGAAATAACATCAGAATGTCCTGTCTATAAGTTCAAAACAAGTCCGGAACAAAAAAAGGAAAATTAATTGATACTGCCCTGTCTGTGAGTGATAGTGTATGCATGAGAGGGTCTAATTGGCCTTGTTGTTTCTGTAAATTCCAAATATTTTTGTCATACAAGTTTAGACTCAAAGAAATTTACCTTCAACTACAAAATTTTCAAACTTAATGTCAAAGAGAACAAAATATTATGTGAGATTAAAAAATTATACGATATCTAAGAATTTGAGAAATTATCACATTTTATTATATATCTGAAATATGTCCCGCACATTTACTGTATAGTCATCATTATCATCATCATAAATGATACTTAATTCCAACGTATGTTCAAAACACAGATTTTTTCCCAATTCTTTCTGTCCATGGATATTCCTTCATTTGTGTGCTTTTTCAATTTTAAACAACCCGATAACATTTCCTTGATTTTGATAGTCTCTTGAATTCCAACTGGCTCCTGGGAACCTTTCTACAGCCTCTGTCTCTGAGACATGTTTTCTTGCTGTAAAAAGCAGGTCTTCAAGAGCTTTCTACACACATCTTACATTTGTGAGATGTATTTACTAAATTTCCCCAAATAAATCCATGACCCCAATTCCAAAGACTAGTACCTAAACATTGCACAGCACTTTCTTATAAAACACATTTTCTCTCAAGCCAGGCCAATTTAAAAATATTGGTTACCCTAAAATGAGACTGTGATATGCTGTGGTTATTAACAGCATGGTGAAAGAAATAAATAAAAAATACATGAAAGCATGTGGCATAGCTAAAAATAAAAAACATTTGCCAGCATTTTGTGTAAGAGCAAAAAAAAGAAAAGGCCAGGGGTTTTGTGCTTGTTATATTCACCTCATGATGTTATTTTAGCAAAGTTAAGTTTAACCCAATATTTTATGTAAGTTACATTAATAAGGCTATTAGAATTGAGAAGTAATTTTATATGAAGTTTATCCTAGAAGCACTGGGTAAAATGCAGGATTCAAAAATGGACCAATGGATCACAGGATGCACTCCCTTATACAGCGCCAATTTATAGTTAGCAACCAATTTAAACATTACATCCACTGATTGTGCTAGCAAACTGGAGTTTCAGGATAGAACTGATACAAATACAGGAAGAACTAAGTGGATTTTGTTGTAATCCTTTACAGTATTTTACAATAATACTTAAGTAAGCCTATGAGGCAACAGTGCTAATCACCATACAAACATACCACCCAGTTTTTAAAAGTTATTTCACTATTTGAGGCCACGTGCTGATGTTCTGTCAAAGTAATTTCTAAAGTGTGACCTTGTCTCTGTTTAAACATACAGTAGAAAGTTATGCAGGTAAGTTATGCAAGTAATGTATAAAAGGTGATAAATACTACAGTATATAACTCTTTCCTCTAGATACTGTGTAACCCACTTCGGTGTAAAATTTCCTATAAAATAAATTAAACATACAATGTCACATTAAACATACAGTATGCAATACAATTAATGGTTTAAAATGTTCTTAAACTGCATGGGTACAGTATTTACTTTTAGGCAGTGTTTTACCTGCCAGTATCAATTAATTGTTTCAATGTGCCTGAATATTTTATAAAAAACAATTGTCATAGAGTCCAAATAATGCAGTATTACAGCACTTAATGTTTGTGAAAAATAATATATGTAATATGAAATAGTATAGTATTATATCAGATGATATTGCTAAAATATCTGATCCAACACATTTCATTTTTCTCATATGTTATTCAAGAAATATAAATTCTAACCCTTAATACTTGTCTAGATGTAATGAACAGGTCTATATATAAAAGAACAGTATCTGAAATTGTTTCCTGATATTTTAAATTTTATTAGATTTAATGACTTTAGAGCTAATATAAGCATATTAGTCAAATGCTGGTGTTTAATGTTGAGACACTGTATACGTGTATTTCAGTCTAATATTCATGATCATATCATTTTAATTGCTTACTGCACTATTTTTTGCAGATATTAATAGTACAGTGGTCTATGATTCTAACTTTAGGACATTTCTTGCTTTAAGTGTTAGTTATTTATTTTCCAGTTCCTTGTATAGAATATATTTCATGATGCTTCCTCTCAGACAGGGTCCATATCATGCAGACCTCCAGCGTTTACAGGTGATTTCTGATAGTAAATAAATGGTACTTGAGGAGCAAAATTGCAAAATGGTTCAAATGTCTTTTCAATGCTCTCCTTCATGGCAAATAAAGATAGTAAAATGCATTTAACGATTCAATAGCAGATTTGCTGCCAAGACAGAGAAATTAGTAGCTTATTTTTACTTTAACAATGGGTTTCGTGCATGCAATTTACTCAATCAACAGCTTTAGTTATAGGGCCTTGTCTTGAAAGCTGTTCTCACATATATGTCATATTTGACAGTGAAATATTCTTATAAATAAAATTAAATCTGTACACAATATTTTGTTGGCAATGGATTACCTTTGTTTTCAGTTTTTATATTTTACATTACTGAAGTTTAAATTATTGAACACCATCTAAACTAATTACTGTGTTGTTTCGTTAATAGCTTTTTTTTTTTTTTACTTTCTTTAAATTATTTATGCTAAATCGACAATAAAAGTAGACACACCTTTGTACATAAATACATACACACACACATATACAGAGATAACGTATTGGGAGTCTCCTTAAAATCTGTGTCGATTTAAAATTTAAGGCGTACATCGAAGTCTATAAAAAAATCCGATTACATACTTAACCACACAAACCTCGCCCTCACTAGCTCCTTACCCGTTAACGCAGTTCATTCATGTACCTGATGGGTAATTTGCTTGTTTTTCCAAACTGCAAATTTTTCATCACAATAAAAGAAATAATCCTCTCCATTATTAACTGCCATAATATCTTTCTGTATTATTAAACCTACAACAACAGTAACACTATTAAACACTGATTTGTTACTAATTTACATTACTGAAACAGAATTAAGGCTTGCTTACCGCTGCCCTCTCGAATGGAATGTGTCTGTCAGTCTTCCTTAATGCTGAGCGATTGTCTTTCATTCCCAGGACTGACCTAGTTTTAAAGAGAACGCCGTTTGAATTTCCTTTAATGAGGATTATTCTTAGAAGAGATAACACTAACCTATTTTCCCTATGGGATTTGGCGTTCACCGTGTAATCAGTGACGCACAATTTTCTTAAAATATTTTGTTCCCTTAGACAATCGATATTTAGAAATACGTGAAGGTGATAAACTCGTGGGCGGATGTCGGTTTCCTATATAAACCACCATAAACTAAAGTAAAAATTGCCTGAAGGCGGGCGACTAAATGGGTGAAAGTCGGGATTTACTTGCTTATATATGAAGAGAGCTATTATTCTTAGAACTTTGGGTATTATATCGGGATAATGTAAATAGTGCTCCTTTGCTTATTCCCCGGTCTCCTTATTTTATTTGTAAAGCAGCCAGTTCTTCAAGACTTTTTATCAAAACGTTATCTTTCTTTTTTCCTTTGCACATTCTCATGATGCTCGATGTACGTCTTCTACATTTGTGGAGATGATACAGTTTATAAAGTTGTCTGAAATGATAAAGAAAATACAGGGTTAATTTTTTTTTTTTTTTTTCAAAAGATGCAAAGCAGTATCAGGCCATATGAGTCAGTGAACTGCGCAGGTGTAATCGGCCCTCTTAAAGTGGCCGAACAAAACAGAGTGGTGAGCGATAGTGATCTAAAAAATAATGCAACGCTGTTAACTTCGTTCATAAACGTTTTGCATTCATTAGTTTTGAGCAAGTGTCTGCTAGAAAACATATTGGTTTCATAAAGAAACACATACCTAATTCTGAAATCTCATGAGTCATTGTAATAGATTTGTTGTACCACAAAATTACATTTATTGGAGGCAATTCTTTGTGGGGAATTGTGTACCCCAGTAGACTAGTGATGATGTTGCTAAGTTATAGAATATGCATTTGAATCCCGTGCTTGTTACTTTTTGAGTGGCGTTTGCATGTTCTACCTTTGTTTGTGTGTGGGATTTCTGTTTACGTAACTGCGAGTTTTGTGATGAACTAGTGAGTCTCATTCGAGACTGATTTCTTCCTTTTTAGGATTGCTGTCTGTTTAACCTTGTTTTGAACTAAGAGGGTTAAGAAAAAGTATGCACTTTTTACCTCGGATTTACAAGTTTCCCAGACACATTGATAATGTTGCAATGAATCCCCAAATTTCTTTGAATGAGTTTACACATATGCTTTTGTCCCTTTGTGCCATGAGATTGCCAGGTGTCCCAAACATTTCAAGGCTTGCTTTGGGATTTTTGTAGTAACCAGATAATGAAGTACTAGAAAACAGTGCAATGAATATGCTAAAACACACTGATTTATAGAAGGACACAGGAAATGTGCCATCATTTCAAATTTAGTGCAGGATGTCTCACTTTACCTGTAAAGGCACTCATCAACCCATTATTGAATTAGATAGGTTCAGGAATTTGATGGATGGGTGTTCTACATATTGTTCTATGATTTGTATTAGTTAAAGAAAGGTATTAGAACTCCAGCAGCAAAATATCTTCAATAGAAACACTTTCTGTTCTTTTTCACTTATCATAGACTGAAGCACTTTTAATATTTGCTTATGATTTAGTACTTAATATACTTTAAATTCAGGCTCAAAAGGAACAGAACTTAGAAAAAAAAGATATTATGCAGTCATATACAAACCATTTGACCAGATGCAGCAGTTTACTCAGGAAATGTCAGACTGTATAGATACTAAAATGTCCTTGTTCCCTCCTAGAAGAATGTATGAATGACAATTTGACAATATGACTTCAGCCATAATTGAAAATAACTGATAACTTTTATATGGTATGGTGGCACAGTTTTAAGCCAGGAGAGGAAACAAAGAGTGAATTTTGGCACAATCACAACTTATGTGACGTTTTGATGTTTACTTTGTGGTCTCATTTTCTTGGTACAACAACTGTCCTGAAACAAAATACATTTTAGGTTAACTGGCTACATTAAATTGCCCGTGTGGAATGACAGTGTTAATTGCCTGTGTGTATCTTATGATGGATTGCATCCAATCCAAGGCTGATTTTCTACTGTATACTTTATTATGTCATTTGAGAATACCGTACAATTAGTTATTTTTAAATTAATTGCATGCTTATTTATCCGGCTGAGAATACTGTACAAAGTAGTAAACGTTAAGCGCTAAAGAGGCACGTAAAGGACTTTTCAGGTTGATTTCAGATTAGATATCCTTATTATCTTAGCAACACACTATTCTCAGATAAAAATACATTAATGAAGGTGTGACACGTGGGGTAATTCACTTGTTCTTCATAAAGTACCGTAATTTTAAAAACACTTTAACACGTTATGTTTTCTGACAATGGTAAACACAGGATGAGTTTTGATGTCAAGATCCTTTCCCGTTTCGCCAAGCTTTCTGGAGTCGTGTTTCTTTAAATGAAACTAGGTGGAATTGTAGGAGGAGTCCGGATAGAGGTTTTCAGAAGTGGGTTCCAGGGATTTGGACAGCTAGTTCTTTCAAAACTGGGGCATTGTATCCCCGGCTTGGCGATATCTGGCAAGTGGCTGGTTCTCAGAAAGGTGAGCTGAGTGCGACCGACTTATTTTCTATTTAATTATAGGGTTGTATATGCGGGTTCAGTCTGCCTCGCGGTGGTGCTGAAACAGTCACTTTACAATACTGTACACCAGGGGAAATTGACTTAAATAACGAAGGCTCGGGCACACGAGGTTGTGGACCTTAAAGGTTAGGGTGGGAAATGTCTTAAATTCTGTGAAGTTGCAAAAACTGTGCAAGCGGAACGATTTTGGTGTTTAACCAATAGGGAAGCTTGTTAACACACAATATATGCAAAACATTACTTACCAAGCAAATGAAAACACATCTTAAAGGTGTATACTAAACAGAAAATAAATTAAAAATGCAGAGTTTTTAAAAATTAATTAAACAGTGAATAATTTAATGTTGGCTAATCATAATGGCCTTCGTTGATACACTTACACACGCAAATACAACAGCATTAAAATTCAAGGCATGCAATAAAATATTCCTCTCGAATATATGTATAAAAATTCACATAATCGAAAAGATTACGTTGCTGAACAACATACACAAACAGCTACATCATGACTGAGAACACTTGTGAAAATTAAGGAATTCCTCTCAAAGTAAACGTTGTCAGAAGGTACTCTTAAAAACAATAATACAGTTACAGTATCAATGAACTAATTTAATAACCCTCAGTACACAACAAAGAATATAGCAGCTATGAAGAGTGCAATAATTAAACAGACTGCCGTTGTTTTCAAAAGTTGAAAGACACTGTAATGGAAGAAATATGTAGGTAAAGGCAGAAGAAAGCAGTATTGTTTTTAAATAAATGAAGGAGCTTAACTGAAAGGTATAGAACAAAATTCTTGATGAATAGTTTTGGAAATGAAAATATATACTGTTTTCTGTTGTGTGGTGTTGGGATTAACTTTGCAACGTGCTGAGGGAAGATCAGGCTACTTACATAAAACATATAGTGATTGTGACAGCAGTGAGGTGCAGTGAGGTTCATGGCTGGTGAGGCACTGACTCCTTCAGAGTCAGATTTACAATTATATGAACCCAAAAGAGTAGCTTATTCCCTATTCAATGCACATTGACTACTGGTTATGTTTCATATCTCATCTTCTTTACACACACACATGATAAGGTACATATTTGGCTAAGCAAGAACGTTACATTTATAGCAGCGAGAGAGAAGAGAGAGCGCATTTGCTCTGCATCCTCCATGTGTTCTAAATTTGCCATTGCAATTCCACAATTCATACTCATTCAATACAAATGAAAGTATAGAGAGGTGTACGAGAAAAACGGATTTCAATTTTGACCTTAATCAAAATATTTAATTGTTTTTAAAAGCTTTTAATTATGACACTTTAATCAAATTTAATACAGACTGTTCAATAAAAGGATAACAAGAAAAACAAAACAATATTTTATTTAAAGTCAAAATTTAGTTTTTAAATATTGGATTTTTTTTATTATTCTGATCCCATTTTTTTATAAAATTGAAAACATTTTATGGTCTAACCTTTATTTGTCAATGAAGTCCTATCCTTCTCCATGAAAATCTCCATCTCTTTCTTGTAAAAGTCCTCCTTATTTTCCTTAGTTTTGTCTTAATTTTCCACTTTGGCAGTCAATTGTAACAAAAAATAGAAAATAAATAAACGGTGCACCTGACTTTTTGATATTGCTAACATATTGACGCCCGGAGCATCTGCATAGAAGAGCAGCAGCAACGAGCACCTGTTGGGCTCACATCTGCCCCCTTCGAAGTGGCCTGGTACTGTCTGCCTCACTTTGTGCCTATCACTGCGGTTTTATGTCTGATCAGCAACACTACATATGTCACACATATTCATTAAATATATTAGAAAGTCAGGGTGTATACTAAATGTGTCTGCAAACATTAGATTGGCGACATACTGAGAGAAAGCAATAGGCACGCGCAAATTGCGTGCATCAACCCCATGTATGAGAGATAGCGCAGTCCGAGGTGAGGCTCATCGGCATTTCTCCCCTGTACAAGAAATGAGCAAATTCAGCGATTTTGACTATAAAAATGATCAAAATTATTGGAATCATACAGAAAACAAATTTATAGCACATACCAGTGGACATATTTATTTCATATTATCATTATTAGTTTTTTTACTTTTCTTGATATGAGAGTGATAGTTGCGGACTCATTAGGGCTGATTGAAACACAGGTTTGCTTCAGAGACAGAGAGTCTTGCACAGTGTGTTGCCTTCTAGGTACACAGGTGGGAGACTTCCCTGGAAGGGTGGATAGGCTCTTGGCCAGATCAGGGGTGGATCCAGTTGTCATTGTTCATGTTGGAACAAAAGACATACATAAGGGTAGTCTGTCATTTCTGTGATCCACATTTAAAGAGTTAGTTGCCAGGCTAAGGATCAGAATTTACAAGGTAAGTCAGTCCAGATAAGACTTGAGGAGATTACAAGGCTTAACAAGTGGATCAAATCTTGGTGAAGGGTAGAATGGTATTGGTTTATGGGGCATTGGACCACCTTTTGGAATAGATGGGACTTATTCTGCCATGACAGGTTACATCTGAACAGGAGTGGCACCAATGTGTTGGGGAGGCATATGAGTAGGATAGTCAAGGATTGTGTAAACTAGGGTATGGGTGGGCAGGGAGTTTAGGACAGACCAGTTTTAGAACTGTACAAGGGGGAACAAATAATAGTGTAAAAGTAAAAAATATATAGAAATGTAAAGTCTAACCCAATGTTTAAATGCAGAAGTAAAACAAGTAACACATAAAAATAGCTTGCCTTAATAGAAGTATCACAAATAAAACAAATGAGTTTGAGTTGTATGTATGTGGAGCATACTTATGATATTAAAGCAATAACAGAAATCTGGCTAAATAACAAAGATGGGGATGGGTATAACATAGAGGAATACACATCAAGGAGGAGGTGAAGTGCATCAAGAATAGTAAAGGGAAATTAAAAAATACAGAGAGTGAAATAGCGGATGATCTAAATTTGCATTTTTCTGAGGTCTTAACAAGTCAGAAGTAGATAATCTCCCAGTGGTAAAAGGTACTACTAAAAGTAGGTACTGAGTGATATAGAAATTGTAAAAGGAGAATTACTGCTTAGGTTAAATGGGCTGAAATCAAACAAATCACCAGAACCAGATAATATTTACCCATGAGTTGTGAAAGAGGTTAAAGTACATACAGTACTGTGCAAAAGTTTTAGGCAGGTGTGAAAAAATGCTGTAAACAAAGAATGCCTTCAGAAATATAAATAATGATTGTCTATTGTTATCAACTTACAAAATGTAAAGTGAGCGAACAAAAAGAAAAATCTAAATCAAATCAATATTTGGTGTTACTACCTTTTGCCTTCAAACCAGCATCAATTCTTATAGGTACACTTGCACAGTCAGGGATTTTGTAGGATTATAGTCAGGTGTATGATCAACCAATTCTACCAAACAGGTGCTAATGATCATCAATGTCACACGTAGGTTGAAGCACAGTCATTAACTGAAACAGAAACAGCTGTGTAGGAGGCTTAAAACTGGGTGAGGAAAAGCCAAACTCTGCTACCAAGGTGAGATTGTGGAAGACAGTTTCATGTCATGGCAAGATTGAGCACAGCAACAAGACACAAGGTAGTTATACTGCATCAGCAAGGTCTCTCCCAGACAAAGATTTCAAAGCAGACTGGGGTTTCAAGATGTGCTGTTCAAGCTCTTTTGAAGAAGTACAAAGAAACGGGCAACGTTGAGGATTATAGACGCTGTGGTCGGCCAAGGAAACTTAGTGCAGCAGATGAAAGACACATCAAGCTTATTACCCTTCGAAATTGGAAGATGTCCAGTAGTGCCATCAGCTCAGAACTGGCAGAAACCAGTGGGACCCAGGTACACCCATCTACTGTTAGCAGAAGTCTGGCCAGAAGTGGTCTTCATGGAAGAGTTGCAGCCAAAAAGCCATACCTCCGACGTGGAAACAAGGCCAAGCGACTCAAGTATGCACGAAAACATAGGAACTGGGGTGCAGAAAAATGGCAGCAGGTGCTCTGGACTGATGAGTCAAAATTTGAAATATTTGGCTGTAGCAGAAGGCAGTTTGTTCATCGAAGGGCTGGACAGTGGTACAATAATGAGTGTCTGCAGGCAACAGTGAAGCATGGTGGAGGTTCCTTGAACATTTGGGGCTGCATTTCTGCAAATGGAGTTGGAGATTTGGTCAGGATTAATGGTGTTCTCAATGCTGAGAAATACAGGAAGATACTTATCCATCATGCAGTACCATCAGGGAGGCGTATGATTGGCCACAAATTTATTCTGCAGCAGGACAACGACCCCATACAACAGCCAAAGTCATTAAGAACTATCTTCAGCGTAAGGAAGAACAAGAAGTCCTGGAAGTGATGGTATGGCCCCCACAGAGTGCTGATCTCAACATCATCGAGTGTGTCTGGGACTACATGAAGAGACAGAAGGATGTGAGGAAGCCAACATCCACAGAAGATCTGTGGTTAGTTCTCCAAGATGTTTGGAACAACCTACCAGTTGAGTTCCTTCAAAAACTGTGTGCAAGTGTACCTAGAAGAATTGATGCTGTTTTGAAGGCGAAGGGTGGTCACACCAAATATTGATTTGATTTAGATTTCTCTTTTGTTCATTCACTGCATTTTGTTGATTGATGAAAATAAATGATTAACACTTCCATTTTTGAAAGTATTCTTTGTTTACAGCATTTTTTCACACCTGCCTAAAACCTTTGCACAGTACTGTATATAAATCCCGGACATATATTTTTAGGAAGTCACTGTGCACTGGTGAAATTCCAAAGGACTGGAAAATGGCAAATATTATCCCATTATATGAAAAGAGCGACCGGGCAGTACCAAACAACTATAAGCTAGTAAGCTTAACATGCATCATGGGAAAATTAAAGGAAGTAATTATTAAAGATAAGATTGAGCAACACATGGCATGAGCAGGAATTTTACTGAACAGTCAGCATGGGTTCAGAAGAGAGGGATCATGTTTTATTAACATGCTGGAATTCTGTGAAGAAGCAACAAAGAGGTATGATCAAAGTGGAGCATATGATATTTATCTGGACTTCAGAAAGCATTTGATAAGGTGCCACACGGGAGGATGAGCATCAAACTAAAAGAAGTGAGAGTTCAGGGTAGGGATGGGTATCATTAGGATTTTATCAATAACAGTATGGATACTGATAGTGCTTATCGATACTGATAGTACATGCTGCAACAAATAAAGACATGACACAATGTGTAGAGATACAACAGTTATTCTATTATAGCTTTTTTCATAAATAACTAGGGGGCTTCACCCCCTGCTTGCTTCGCTCGCCAACCCCCCGGTCTGCGCTACCAGCCAGCCACTTCATGTCTCTGCCACTCGTGTATGTGGATTTCACTTTCACCAAACAACAAATGTTTTAACACTAGAATTACCAGAGTTTACGAAAAAACTCGTAGATCCGGCCCACCTTAAAATCGTTCTCACCTCTCCATCAGCGTCTTTTGTCTTCTAAATGTGCCGATTAAGATGAGCAGCAAGCAGCTGGCTATTCCATCCCCCACCATCGCAGAACGTTCACTAAGTTTTCCCAGCTCATGCCTTGTTTGATTATCTGGGAGTGACTGAGCTGCTGGAGTTTTACAGTGGAAATAATAGATCGTTATTTGGAACACACGCATTTCATGTGTGTTCCGTTTCTATAGTAATCTGTGTAAACACATTGTTAAAACAGAAACTTTTTCATATTTTAGTAATAAATATTACAAAATGTAGGCATAAACTATAGAATGTGTGAAGCCTGACGTCCAAACATCAAATAAACACTTTCACAAAAGGTTCAAGGATGATACAACATCTTCTGTGGTGTAACGCTAAGATCTGCAGACTCAGAACACAGCAGCCCTGCTGTGCCTTAGAGACCCGAGTTCAATTCCCTGGTGGGGAGGAAGTGTTTTTTTTCTTCTTTGTAACCTCAAACGGACATAAAATTTATAAATTGGTATGCACTGTAAATCGTTAAGTTTAAAATGTCGATCGCAGTTATTTCTGTTGATTAATTCATGCTTTTTTACTTAGAGTCAGAACAGGAGATTATTCAGCTTATTCAGCTTCTAATCTGACTCAAACAGCACCAGTATAAATTCACACCCAATCTGACGCTGTTCATTTTCAAATAATATTGCATTACTTCGACAATGTTTTTTGATTGGTACTATTCGCGTCATAAAATGATTTCTTCAAAACGTCACATATAGTTGTCTCTTTCTTTTTTTAAAATGTGTGTTGATCATGGCCAGCATGTTATAGCACACAGCAACTGGCCACCTGCATGTTCTTGTGCGCACTGAATAAAACAGCGCTATATGCAATCATCAGATTCAAATGTTAACAGTTCACACACACGCAAGGATCATCTTTCTTACATTTACAATGTGTGTACCTGTTACAATGTACACACTTCTGTCTATGCTGTGGTTTCTATTACACACCTGAAAGAAAGAGACAATATATGTGAAAACATCATCGTACTAATGCAATATTATTTGAAAACAAACAGCGTCAGATCGGGTGTGAATTTATGCTGGAACTGGAAATTCTCTGATGTGGAATCAGTTCTGTATGGTTGTGGGCGTGGGTGTGAGTGGTGAACATAACTGGGAATTACTGTGAATGTGGGTGGTGTTTTGAGAAAATGAATAGAGCTGTAAATTACAGGGAATTCTCAGATGTGGAATTCTCTGATGTGGTGAGATAAAACCTGACACACAAACATAGGTGAATCAGTTGTGCTTGATTATTATTTTGAGCAAACAGACACCGCAATGGCCACAGCTCTGTCACGAAAGAGGAGGTGTCCCCTTCAGAAGCTTTGGCTCTGTTGCATGAAATGGATGATTGCGACTCAGACGGTAGTGAGGAACTTATTTTTGATATCGAGGAAGACAACGAGACAGACACAGAGGAGAGCCCAGATGAGGATTCTATATCAGAGAAAGAGAATAGAAGCCCTCCCCTCAAGAAATGTCCAGTCCAACATAAGAACAGTGCAGCTGCACCAGGCATAAAGGCAAAAGATGCCACCATTTGGATACAAAAAATAAACATGTAATGCCATGAAAAGTGCACGCAGACACTTCAGTTCGCAAGCATTGGTACGAGAATGCAGTCACAAGTACACTGCAGAGCTATAGCGCATCTTTATGTGAAAACAGCAGTGTCAGATGGGGAGTGTCTGATGATTGCATATAGCGCTGAAATTACTGTTCTTTACTATGCTTTCCTCTGCATGTCCTGGAGTACAAAAGAAACAGCATACAGCAACATGTGAGGACTGGCTAGATCAGGGAAAAAAAAACACGCGGTCACTGATTACAAACCACAAGATTTTATGCGAATGAATATGAATAATATGAATAATGTTGCATCCATACCACAAACTTTTCCGAAATGTACTATACAGGTTTTAAAACGAATAATTCCAAATATCATACATACCTATGTTTCTGGTTTTTTTTTTGACATCATGGACCATAAGGTGCATACTAATTCAGCATGAGTAGGAACACTCAATAAAACTGAATAAAAAGAAAATCAAGTGACAGTGAGATATGAAGAAGGCAGATTCGCCAGTATTTGTGTGTCAGATTCCTGGGTGGGGGGGCGATAGTGTGTATCGTGATACACTGCAGAGCTATAGCACGTCTTTATGTGAAAACAGCAGTTTCAAAATTTGGGGGGGGGGGGACGGTTGGAGGATCCTGAACGCGACTGAGAGAATGAAAAGTGAATAAAAAACAAAGCTAACCTTTACAAGTATCATAAATTACACCGGCTGTTACAGACTGAAATTAAATGTATGTTTTTATTCTAAAATAGTAAGAATAAGAGCACCTCACTTCTCAAAAGGAGTCATGCAAGATTGAACTCGTGACCTTTTAATTCCCAATCAGCAACTGATACTGTTGCGCCACAGCGGCAGTCATAGTAAATGTGTGTCAATGTTGCACACTAAGACGGCTTTTTTTTTCTGCAGTTATATTTTTGAATAAAAGCGCACTTGTTCTGTTATATTTGTACCTTTTGTGAAAGTGTTTCTTTTATATTTGGACTTCAGGGTTCATACATTATATAGTTTATGCCTACATTTTGTCATTTACTACTAGAATATGAAAAACGTTTCTGTTTTTAAAATGTGTTTACACAGATTACTGTAGAAACGGAACACACATGAAATGCGCGTGTTCCAAATAATGATCCATTATTTCCACTCTAAAACTCCACTTCACTCCCAGATAATCAATCAAGGCATGAGCTGGGAGAAGTTTGTACACGTTCTAAGTCGGTGGGGGGATGGAATAGCCGGCTGCTTGCAGCTTGTCTTTATCTGCACATTTAGAAGACAAAAGATGCTGGCGGAGAGGTGCGAACGGATTTAAGAAGCGATTTAAGGTGGGATGGATCTACGAGTTTTTTCGTAGGCTCTGGCAATTCTAGTGTTAATTCTCACAGATATGCCTCTTCATTGGGAAGAAACATTGCTTTTCCCTGATGGCTGCACAAATTAGACATCTATAAGTCTCCAAAAAATATATTCGATCTCTTTTCTTTGTTCTGTTATTTCAGCGAGTAATAATTTCCATTTGTTCGTGCTAATGCGATCTTTACTATCATTTAGTACATTTTTTTTAGTAAATTTTACTAACATTGTTTTTTAATTCTTTACGACTTTCTACTTTGTCATCTACTCTTTGTCTTTTATTTCTGGCCCCGTGGTTACATCTCTTGGCACAAATAGTCCTCTCTCAGGACGTGAAAGTATCTCCCTCAAAAAGTCACGTCTTGTCCCAGGCTAAAAAGTCTCCTTTCGTCCCAGGATTTTTTTATTATAATAGAGAGATAAGTTAGTGTCCGGTATTCCTGTAGTGCTACTTCACTACCAGACGCTAAACTTGAACATTATAGAGCTAATAAACATAGAGAACTATTAAACATATAGACTATTTACAATATCTTATTCACAGGAAAAACAATTTACAATATACATAGCCTCGCACAATAAAAATATTCTGACTATAATCTAATATATTGTAGCAACCTCCACGTCAGGCTCAAAAAGAGAAGAAAAAAAAAAAAACAGGCAGACGTAGTAAAGTCTCACAAAAGTTTTACTTGAACAATCAAGAAAAAGAATGCCGACTTTGTAACCCCAAACACAACCTTCATCACATAAAAATCACTCAAATACTGACAAGTACTCAAGTACTGCGCAGCTGGATAAGTACATCTAAACCTAAGCTTTCAAAATTGTCAGCAACATCCATCCCTTGTGAATGCATCTTATCAATTGCTGGAGAGGGATCAGTAAATAGGAAGTCATCCAAACTGGAGTACAGCAGAATAAATCATTTATGTAAATAGAATTTTTAAAAGACTAAGCTTTTGTTGTTTCTGCATTCTTAGACCATCTTCCAGTTAAGCAGTCCCAGTCACTGACACATTTAACAAGTCTTTGATCCTTTCCTGTCCCATTAACCAAAGCAGGTGCTTGCTGTCACTTGTCATTGATCATCAACACTGAATTTCATTCAAGGCTTTACTGTCCTTCCTGTCATATACATAAAATAGGACATACATTTTTTCTACATACAGTATGTGTTTAATATTAATAATGGTAATATGGCAATAATGAGAAAAAGCACAAGATGGAAATATTTATGAGAAGAGCCTGGGCATCAGGGTGAGGAGGTGTCTTGTCTCCCATTACTTGAGCTCATTTGCTGCCCCTCTGTCTATCAGCCAAGTCTATTGCAATTAGAACATTAGAACAATCTACAGTAGATGAAAACAGGCCATTCAGCCCAACAAACTTCACATTACACTGGGACCAAATGCAATGGAGAATACTGTCAATGAACGCCTTCAGAAGTGGAATAAATCAACTTTATACTGAGGCATTCCATTGTTAAAAATAAAAAAACCTAACATTTCAAACAAACAGTGAGTTTTGTTAATTATAAAAAATGTACCATAACTACTATACAGTCATATGAAAAAGTTTTGGAACCCCTCTCAGTTTGCATAAGAATTTACTTTCAACAAAAAAGATAACAGTGGTATGTCTTTCATTTCCTAGGAACATCTGGGGTACTGAGGTGTTTTCCAAACAAAGATTTTTAGTGAAGCAGTATTTAGTTGTATGAAATTAAATCAAATGTAAAAAACTGGCTGTGCAAAAATTTGGGTACCCTTATAATTTTGCTGATTTGAATACATGTAACTGCTCAATACTGAGTACTTGCAACACCAGACTGGTTGGATTAACTCGTTAAGCCTTGAACTTCATAGATAGGTGTGTTCAATCATGAGAAAAGGTATTTAAGGTGGTCAATTGCAAGTTGTGTTTCCCTTTGACTCTCCTCTGAAGAGGAAAGCAACTCTCAAAAGATCTGAAAACAAAGATTGTTCAGTATCATGGTTTAGGGGAAGGCTACAAAAAGGTATCTCAGAGGTTTAAACTGTCAGTTTCAACTGTAAGGAATGTAATTAGGAAATGGAAGGCCACAGGCACAGTTGCTGTTAAACCCAGGTCTGGCAGGCCAAGAAAAATACAGGAGTGCCATATGCGCAGGATTGTGAGAATGGTTACAGGCAACCCACAGATCACCACCAAAGACATGCAAGAACATCTTGCTGCAGATGGTGTATCTGTACATCGTTCTACAATTCAGCGCATTTTGCACAAAGAACATCTGTATGGCAGGGTGATGAGAAAAAAGCCCTTTCTGCACTCACGGCACAAACAGAGTCGCTTGTTGTATGCAAATGCTCATTTAGACAAGCCAGATTCATTTTGGAACAAAGTGCTTTGGACTGATGAGACACAAATTGAGTTATTTGGTCATAACAAAAAGCGCTTTGCATGGCAGAAGAAGAACACCGCATTCCAAGAAAAACACCTGCTACCTACTGTCAAATTGGTGGAGGTTCCATCATGCTGTGGGGCTGTGTGGCTAGTTCAGGAATTGGGGTCCTTGTTAAAGTCGAGGGTCGAATGAATTCAACCCAATATCAACAAATTCTTCAGGAAAATGTTCAAGCATCAGTCACAAAGTTGAAGTTACGCAGGGGTTGGATATTCCAACAAGACAATGACCCAAAACACAGTTCGAAATCTATAAAGGCATTCATGCAGAGGGAGAAGTACAATGTTCTGGAATGGCTGTCATAGTCCCCTGACTTGAGTATCATCGAAAATCTATGGGATGATTTGAAGCAGGCTGTCCATGCTGGAGAGCCATCAAATTTAACTGAACTGGAGAGATTTTGTATGGAAGAATGGTCAAAAATACCTCCATCCAGAATCCAGACACTCATCAAAGGCTATAGGAGGCATCTAGGGGCTGTTATATTTGCAAAAGGAGGCTCAACTAAGTATTGATGTAATATCTCTGTTGGGGTGCCCAAATGTATGCACCTGTCTAATTTTGTTATGATGCATATTGCATATTTTCTGTTAATCCAATAAACTTAATGTCACTGCCGAAATACTACTTTCCATAAGGCATGTCATATATTAAAAGGAAGTTGCTACTTTGAAAGCTCAGCCAATGATAAACAAAAATCCAAAGAATTAAGAGGGGTTCCCAAACTTTTTCATATGACTGTATGTGTTGTTACTTTTTTGTTTATTTTCATCAAACGTTATCTACATGGGCAATAAATATGGGTAATTATGTTTAAAATAACTGAGATTAACATAAAACACTGTCAAAAATATTTTTAAACACTTTGAGAAGCATTGGCCTTTAGGAAATACCAAAAAGCTTGTGAGCTGTCATTTAGGACAGAATACATTGTTAACGGCATGCACTCTCTACTAAGATGATGTCACAAACAAAAAAAAAAATGCAGCACAGTCAACACAAACTCACAGCATGCTAGATATTTGATCATATGATTAATTGTCAATATTATATAAATTAAGTCATTTTAAGAAGAGGACAGGTTTGCTACAGTCAGTTCAATAAATGGTCCCTTTAAAATGTTTGCATATACAGCATATACGACAGAATCTCATAGAAGCAGGATTCATGAGTAGTGAAGAATAATATGTGACACTGAGGAATTCTAATGCATAATAATGGGAACAAGTAAAAATTCCGTCTTTCTAAAATAAATGCTGTAAATGTAGGCACTTTAGTGTACTGTTTAATTTAAGAGGCATGTATGTGCATTTCCAAATCGATTTAAGAACTAAATTAGCCATCTGTTTTACTAAACAGTTATTCAAACAATAGTTAATATTGTTATACTAGGGGGCTCCGCCCCCTGCTCGCTTCGCTCGCCAACCCCTGGTGTTGGGAATGACAAAGAGCGCGATGTATGAATGAGATATAGAATAGTGTGACGGTGTAGATGATGCAAATAGAAAGCAAACAATAAAGTGTGTGGCACAGTGTAAAGGTTTATTTGAAAATTTCTTTGTACACGCCGTTTAAGTGTAAAAGGTAATTTCAGGTCAGAACTTGTAAGGTCAATGAAGATGGTTATTGTTGTGATCAGAGTCAAGTTTGTCAGAGCTTCGAAAGAGTTGTGTCTCTCCAGGAAGTAATGGAATGACTTGGGTATTTATGTTTTGCACATTAATATTTTTTGGACCTAATATAGTGCGTTGTGTTAAAAGGGGCATTTGGTCTAATGAGATTGCTGTTCCAAATCTCTCTGTAACTAAGTTGTCACAGATAAAGGCTTGAGGAATTGTAATAATATGTGGCTGAAGTCCATCTGTATTGGTGAGTGTACCATCTCTCAGTTGTAATAAGCAATTGTTATGATTTGGTTCTGGACATCGTATCTTTTTTACTAACTGTATCTTTTGAAAGCAATGCCAATTGTCTGCGTATTTTAAGGTGCACTGAACAATAGCTGAGTGCAAGGCATCTGGAAGAATAGCTAAGCACTGTCTAAAATCTCCTCCTCATAAAAGTACCTTTCATCCAAATCGAATATTATTATTCATAAACGTTTGTAGAAGTTTATGAATGGTGTTGAGTAAGTGACTTCATGCCATTGTACATTCATCAATAATTAACATTTTTTCAAGACGGATGTCACGTGCAGTGCCACCGTTAATGTTCATAGTGGATACCGATTTGTAGGATCTAATGCAGTTGATAAAGATTTCACTTTCAGGTACATCGTTAGTTAGAAGCTTTTGTAGATATTCAGTATATGAATGTAAAGAAGGCAGTCTAATTTGACCCTTTTGACAACAACGTGTAAATGTATTACTTGTATTGCCAGTTGTTTCTTCAGGGAAGTGAACTGAATGACAATGATTGCAAATGACATTCATTAATCCGAATGAATTTTCCTGGTGTATATTTTGCTTGTGCCGTTTGAGAGGCGCGTTGTTGCATGTGTAGTATTTGGGACGTGTTGTTTTGGAGCTGTAATCGATTTGCCTGTGCTGTGTGAAAAGCCTGTTGTAGCCTTCCTTGCCGTTAACGTATGTCTGAGATGGGAGGTGTTTCGTTTTGAATCCGTGACTGTTGCGATGCAGCACTTTGATTGATAGCTTGCGTCATGTGGATCCAGGATGTAGATTTGTGCATATTTGCGTTGTTGATTTGTTTCAGGGTGCACTGTTCCAATGCGATTCAGTATTTGTGCACATATGCGAAAGCAGTATGGGCCATTGCCTTTTGGTGGCCTGATATTTACTCCGTTAGATGCAAAAGCAAATGAACTATTGTAGGATCTAATGCAGTTCATAAAGTTTTTACTTTTAGGTACATCGTTAGTTAGAAGCTGTAGTTGAGCTTTGCGTTTTTGGAGTCGAGACATTTTTTCTTTTAGAAATATGGATAAGTAATAAGGAGTATTGCACTCACTGTTAATATGGAGCCTTTTCTGCGGTTGAACGGTTAATAGTGCCTTATTGTAATGAGATCCACCTATGCTGCATAGCCGTCTATTTTGTTGTTTCTTTCGTGTTCGTGTGTTTGTTCCTGTTATCCTTTCCTTTTCGTTTTGTACCCGTGACCGTGTATTCAAGACTTGTTTCTTTCTCAGCTAGCGAAATATGGATAAGTAATAAGGAGGATTGCAGTCACTGTTAATATGTTTCCTTTTCTGCAGTTGAACGGTTAATAGTGCTTTATTGTAAGGAGATCCACCTATGCTGACACCTACGCTGTCTAGTGTGAAGGTGTTGACGTTCACTTTAGAATATGTGGCTTTGGGTGTCACTTCTTATGGATGTGTGTGTGTGGGGGGGGGGGGGGTGAGGATTGTTGTTGCGCGAGCGTCTTCTTTCTTTTTGTGTTCCTGTGTCTTGTTGAATCCCCCTCTTTGTGTGTGTCCCGTCCCTTGCTTGTAGGGTCTGTGGGGTGGTTTTGTTGTGTTCTTTTTTTTGTGTTCCATGGGCTTGTTGAATGCCCCTCTTGGTGTGTGTCCTGTCCGGTGCCTGTGGGGGGGTGGGGGTGGGGGGGGGGGTTGCCTTGCTGTTGTGCGCGAGCCTCTTTTTTTTTTTTTTTTTTTTTGGGTCTAGTTTCGTGTGCAATGTGTTTCGTGCTTTGCCTGCATTTGACTACTTTTTTATGTGCCTTTTCCTTTTTTCGGTGCTCCTTGCGCGTCATTTCTCCTTTTTTGTCTTTTTTCTGTGCTCACTCCTTTTTTCTGTGGTCTTGTCCGTCTGTCGCGGCCCCTCATCTGCCTCTCGCGGCCTCTTTTGTCCCCCTCTCGCGGCTCCTCATCCGCCTCTCGCGGACTCTTTTTGCGCCTGCGCAGTACGTCCTTTTGCAGCTACGGCCCATGGCTGGATGTGCCTGCGTCCATCATCCGGTTTAGCATTCTCGGTTAGTAATATGGATCTTCTATAACAGTGAAGGTTCACTCTGTCATATTGGATGTTTGGAAGGCACAGATTGGCTGAAACTATTCATAATGATTTGTCCTAAAAGTGATCAGAATTGAAAACACATTTAAGCATGCTGGACAGCAGTTTATATTATTGTTTTCTACAGTATAAATTCAGCACAACACCAGTGTCTCCAAACACTCTCCGTATATAAAAGTTTAATATGTTTTGCAATGAAACTCTGTATATATTAAGAACACTAGAGGGCACTGTTGCTACTCAAACCCAACAGACGGACACTAAGGACCTAAGTTAAAAGCACCAAGATTTGTTTTATTCTTTCTTTAAATTCTTCACAGTGCTCTTCACCACCACAAGTAAATAAACAACACTGCTCACAATTATTCTCTTTTTCTCTCTTTCTTTTCTCCTCCACACCTCCCAGCAAGCTTTGTCTCTGGCTCACTGACTGTGCTTCTGGTCCTTTATATATTGTGCAACTTGGAAGTGCTTCAGCTCTTCCGCCCACATGGCCTACCAGCACTTCCGGGTCAGGCAGATAGCTCATGTCCCCCGGTTCATTCACAGCACCCCCTGGTGGCACCCATGGCACACAACAGGGCTGAGATACCAAACTACAAGTCCCATGGTGCCCTGTGGGAATCCAGGGCACCATTGTAACCCAGGGGAGCTGCCATCTAACGTCTTGGGGGAGGTAGTGCTCTAAAAAAGGTGCCTTCCCCCATCCTTCCATTTCCAGGGTGTCCCGGCTGGGTTGAGCTGCCAGCTGTCTGTTACAATATATACATACAGTATACACACTAAGAGTGCCGGAGAGCTGACTGAATCTTGGCTCTCCAATGAAAACACCATTAACAGACACTTGAACTTGAACCCTGAATATGCAGACTTAAAAAGAACATCCAAATAATAAAAAAGTCTTTATAACCAATACCTTCCAAACCCCACCTTATTAATCCACACCCCCCCTTACAACCTCCCCCTACACCCCAACTCTTCACCTGCTATATATTGACTTTGATTCCTGTATGTCTAATCATTTTCCTCTGATGATGATGCCTAGTAAGTTGTTGAAAGCTTAGGAATAAAAGACTGTTTTAAGATACTTGACTTATTTTCTCCCTTTATGGACGTCTAGCTACAAATATGCAAACTGTATCACAGACCTTCTAGATTTTTGCTTATCATTGTCTTTCAGCAGATGGAGCTACTGCACCTGTTAAGGCTTTCTACAGAAAAAGCACTTTACTACTTCAAGCATAAAATGGTTTGTCCTCTTTAACTGAAATTAGCATCTTAGACACCTAAATCAGATATGTGGGCTTACTACAGATTCAAATGGTGCGTTGCTAAAGAACTGGATAAAAGCCAAGCCATAAGTAAACTGTGCAACTCAGACATTAATTACTGTTATAACACAACAAATTTAAGAAATAAATTTATTTCAACGTCACCCATAAATGTAATCTCAGTCGACATCTAAACGAGTAGAACCTAAACAAACCACTAGTGATGGAAAGAGTGAAGCCTCACAAAGCATCAATACGTTTCAGGCATCTGTGTTGGAAATCGTGTGGAAGCTCTGAAGCATTTGACACTCACCTCTCTAGTGACATCTCCTAGCCGTTTGCATTAATGTTACACAAACTCATAATCAAGTTCTAGGACATCTGTTAAACTTTACTACTTTTATTTTTCACTGCTACAGATTCGTCAGCGGCTTCCAGTGTCTGATGTCTAAAAAATATAACTAATGCTGACTGGCAGAATGTAGTATACGATAAAGAAGAGTTTTACTAAAACAAATAAGACACCTTACTCATGGAGCCCTAGCCCTTTTAATAATTTACATTGTATCATTGTTCCTGTTTTTAGTATTATTTTTAGCCCTCATCTTTTCTTGAGATCACATTTAATTGACAATCATTTGGGGTTCCACATCCCTAATGTTGTAGGTTTAAAAAAAAAAAAAAAAAAAAACATGAGCCCTGTCATTTTGTCCTCAAATGTTTTCTTTGTTCTGACTTATTTAAAATCAAGTAGATGGAAAATAAAGGCTTAACTCACTACTTTGCCATCATATAGGCAAGCACATTTGAGAAAAGTTGAAATCCTTAAATTAACAAATGTTATTATTCCATCAATATATAAATATTTCAATTATTAATACTTTATAATATTTTGTGGAGCTCAAAGTTAACAGTCAAATCTGTTCCAATCGTACTGATCATGCCATCCTGTGGGTCCACTGACTAAGGCTGTTCCTTTTCAAATTTTGTGCATAGTGCAAACCCAGGTTCAAGTTGGAATAAAGAGTCACTAAAAAAAAAGAACAGGTGTGATATATTTATTGCCAAAATTGGCACAATAATTTTGAGAGATACTATGTAATGATCGCTTAAGAGACCTGTTCTGGAATCATCCCGACTTTGAATTGCCATCAAAAATGTGATGACTAATTTAAAAATGTGATGACTAATTTTGTGGAAGGCAGATCATGTATTTACAATAATCCATCTTCTATTCATTGCCACTTGACGTGTATGAATCTCACCATTTTAAAGGATGATAATAAACCCACTGTGGCAAATCAGACTGAATTCGCTCTGCTGGACCAAAAATTCAAAGGTTAAAATCTGGAGCATGTCAGAGGGACAGAGAGATACAGCACAGCACCATCACACTGTCTCACACACATACACACACACAAGGGATACTGCAAGGTGAGCGCTGTTAGTATTAAGTAATAGAACACTCTATAGTTGATATGTACTGTATATGTAAAGTGTAATGTGAATAAAAGTATGTGCTGTATAACTAATTACAACTGTCATTCAAATTGAAACAGCAACCATTGTAGACACCTTTGTGGTGAAAACAGAACTCAGCAATTCATACTGAGGTTGCCATTAAAGATCCACTAAAGTGCACTTTAGTGTATCAGCAACTTAGTTGAGTTTTTGAAATCTGGTGATGCCATGCAGAGTTCAAACAAAGATTGATGAATAAGGATTGGAAACGCCAAGCTGACATGTGCACTGGGAATGGTGCGTGTGTGGTGTAGCGGGTCCACAGCTCAATTCAAAAAGGCCATTTTTTAAATAAATACTCACCGCACTTGTGGCGTAGAGAGGGGGCGTGGTAGTGTGGCGGGAGCGGTTCTCGGATGAATTCGTGATGCGGGCGGTCCTCGCTTAAGTGCACAAGTGAGGAGTCATCCGCATCCGTAATTGATGTGCTAATTGCCACACCTGATCCACGTCCCCGTGATAAATAATAGAAGCACGAGGCGGCTGGGGAAAGAGAAAAAGAAGAATGAATGGAGGTTATAGGAGAAGAAGAAGGCAGGAAGCAGGGAGGAGAAAGCCGGTGTGTGAGTGAGTGAATGTGCTCTATGTTGAGAGAGAAAGGCAGCTGGACAGTGAGCCCTCGTGGGGTGTTTGGCTGGCACCCCAGGAGCAGTCGGTAGTGGTCACTCCTGCTGAGCATTAGTGAGGAGCAGGAGTGACCCGGAAGGAGGATGGCTCGCTGCAGAAGGCTGAGAAGGCAGCGGGAGTCAGGACCTGGGTAGTGAAAGCCCCAGCGTGAGTGCCCTGGTCACTGGGGAGCCCAAGTCATGGTCTGGTGAAGCCCACTAGAGCCAGGGATTGGCGAGGCGAACAGACCAGCAGAAGAAGGCAGAAAGAAGGTCAGCAGCAGGTGGGATTGCTCCCCTGGTGCATAGCCTCGATGGGAGAAGCAGGGGAGTCATCCGTCGAAAGGCACCAGGATTTATTTTAAAAGACTGCTTCCAGCCATTGTTTTAACCTTGGTTTTAAAAGGAGTTTTTCTATTGTGTTTTAACCTCCACCTTTCACTTGTTTATATTGGATTATTTATTTGAAGATTTTTAAAGCACTGCACTTATTTATTTGAACACTGTTTTGTTGTTGCTGTTTTAATAATAGCACTTTGCACATTTTGCACCATCCCCTTGCTTCATTATTGTGCCTCAATGTCTAGCTCATCTGTGACATTACTGACAGTGTTGGGTTCAGAGCTCCCAGAAGCAAGATGGGAGCATGGAGTGGAACCCGCATCGTCACAGCGTGGAGCATGGTGTGAAGCAGACAAGCACACTGGGAATGAAACATAGAGAGCGGTTCAAAACACGGAGCAGACATGCGCACTGGGCATGAAGTGTGTAGCACAATTTGAAACACTGAGCAGACATGTGCACTGGGATTGAAGAATGTTTCAAAACACTGAGCTGATATGCTAACTGGTAATGCAGCAAGGAGCATGGTTCAAAACACTAAGCTGACCTGCTTACTGGGAATGAAGTGGGTGTGCAGTTTAAAACATCAAGCAGACATGGGCACTGGGAACGAAGCGTAGATCACAGTTTGAAACAAAGAGCAGACATGCGCACTGGGATTGAAGTGTGGGGAATGGTTCGAAGCACTGAGCTGATGTGTGCAGTACAAAGGATGCTTTGTGAAGCCTTGAGACATTCAAAGCCATTGCGCTGTACATTGTTGCAAGTCTACCAAACATTTGACAGTTGACCCTCTAGTGATATTTTGTAATTTGTAATTTGTAATTTTCAGTGACAGACTGAAAAAACAGTTCAGGTCATTGCTGACAATTCATTGTTGCTATTGTGGCTTGCTGAGATTTCCTTTGTCTGTCAAAGATACATTATATAATTTTATATTATAAATTATTGTATATATTCACATTTTAAGTAAAAGAAAATAGAACCATCTGAATAAAAGTAAAAAAAATTACAATGGTCCCATGAGAAAATGTTTTTTTATGTTGCCCCAAAATCAACACTATTTTAATTGAACATTCATTTGCACGCTGCTGGAATCTAAATGAATGTGAGAGGACTCTGGTGGATAGGTCATACTGGGTTGTCAGTTCAGTTGTATTATGTGCCTTCACTTTGGACTGCCGCGAATAGGTTTTTGCAAATGAGTCATGTTTTCTCTCATATTGGCTTTTCACTTTTTATTATAGGCACGGTTTCAGGAACACTTGAGACAAACTTTTTTGGACTACCCGCAGTAAGAACGAACATATATTTGTTCGTCCATTCATCTTTGAAAGTTCAGTTTTCTGCCTCTACTTTCCTTTTAAATGGAACAAGCCCAGCTCCCTGTCGCTCTTTCGTTTCTGTTATTTCCTTCTGCGGCATCCTCACGTTTTACCCATGCACTGTAACAATCACATTAATTTACTCTCTGTTGAGTGACATGAATAGACACGCACACCTCAAGAAGGAAAAAAAGAACTCCTGCATGAATGTTATTAGTCATTCTCATTTATTTATCAGAAATGTATCATGGTCTGGATAGTGCAGTCAATTGGTCCGCCATTTAGTGATTTCTATACTAGAGACTTATTTTGGTTTTAGTACCACTCAAAGATAACCTATTTAGCACTTATGTGATGTGACATTGATTCGACTCTCTTACAGAAATATGAAATGAAAAAAAAGAGTGTAATTTTTACCTTTGCAACTTTTCTCTAACATTGGCACCAGGGCTACCATAAACCCCATCTCCACACCCCATTTCCTCCCACTCCCCCCCTAATTTTATCCAAGTAGATATTGCTGCAGACCGGAGCAAAGTAGGTGTGCCATATCATTTTTGACTTAAGCTGATCATATATTAAATTTATGTACATAAGGCACTTATCAGCCAATCGCAAATTAAAACGTTGCAGTCAATCACTTTTTTATTTTGCAAATTGCCAATCTTTGTTATTTGTCATTCCAGTTCTACTTCAGCCAATTGCCTTACTGATATTTTAAAAGAAAGTCAGGAGTCTTTTCAAAAGGTGGATGTGTAAGATAATTTCTAAAGGTAACCGGTCAAGATAAAGTGACTGTAAGAGACTGGGTGTATATTTGTAAAAGTACATCTGTGACGGTGCCGATATACATCTGTTGAGTGCATTATTAAGACTATAGAGTTAGAGAGATGGAGATGAGATTCGAGTGCACTAAGGGCTTGAACGAAGCACTTTTGGGAGGGCTTCACTGGCACTTTATATAGCAAATTTGCTAAAATTCAGCATTGTATGCTCCGTGGAGAGTTTACATTATTAGAAGTTTTAAATATAGACTACGCACAAATAAGCTGAGCGATTACTTTGTCCAGCCGTGTCTTCGGAGAAATAAAAATGGAGGTCCATTAAAGCTCGGAAGGGGAGAGCACTTTGGATTCGTCCAGGCTCAATCTGGAAACTCTTAGCTTTGATCATTTGAGCGAGGAGAAGAAAAAAGAGATGCAAATGATCTTTCTCCCTTACAACCGACTCACAGTGTTGCCTGGCTGTATAAGCCTTTTCTCCAGTCTCAGCTGGCTGGACGTCAGCAACAACGGACTGGCCTTCATTTGCAATGACATCTTACGTCTCTCCAATCTCAAGACCTTCGTCGCCAAAGACAACCGCTTGGACGAGTCATCCTTGACCAAAGACTTAGGCACTATGTCCTTGGAGCTTGTCAACTTCAGCAGGAACCGCTTCGAGGAGTTCCCTCGCCAGTTCTTGCAGCTGCACACACTATAGTCCATCTCCCTCGGAGGCAACAGACTGAAAGGCATCCCTCTGGAAATCGAAAACCTGACCAGCCTGGAGCTTCTATACTTGGGAGGAAACAACATCACCTCCATTCCTCCAGAACTGGCAAACCTTCCCAAACTGAGCTACCTGGTGCTTTGTGACAACAGAATACAGAGCATCCCTCCTCAACGTGCACAGTTGCATTCACTGCATTCCCTGAGCCTTCATAACAACCTTCTCACTTATGTTCCTCGAGAGATTGTCAACTTGGTGCACCTCCAAAAGCTTAGTCTACGTGGAAATCCACTTGTTGTTTGGTTTGTTAAGGATCTGACCTATGACCCTCCCTCACTCCTTGAGCTTGCAGGACGTACTGTTAAATTCAGAAATATTCCTTACTTCGCTGAGGACCTACCAGATAACCTGATCACATATCTGGATTTGGCTAGCAAGTGCCCCAACCCCAAGTGTGGAGGTGTCTACTTTGATTCATGTGTTCGGCATATCAAATTTGTGGATTTCTGTGGCAAGTATCGCCTCCCTTTGATGCACTACCTATGCTCCCCCGAGTGCAGTTCTCCATGTAGCTCAAGCTCTCAAAGTGATGCTGACTCTAAAGATGAGAGCAGTGTACCAGTGCACAGATTGCAAAAGGTTCTGCTTGGCTAGATGTATAGATGTATAAATTATTAAACTAAATTAACAAGACTGATTTCCAGACCGGGAGCAATATAAATGATGAAATACAGACCTAGATCTGAGGAGCATTTTTCAGTGCTATGCAAATCTTTGAACAGCTTACTTCCCTCTGTCTATTAAAGCATTGCAAATAAAGAGACACGACCTGGGAGTAGACACACCTTATAATGAAGGCTCATTAAATAAGGTTTGACACTTCTTTCTGTCACATTTTATTTTGTTTGAATAAAATGCTGCTGTTTAAGATTATATGCAAAGCATGATTTGGTGCAAAGTAAGCAAATCTGAAGTGTACAGTACACATTTATACTATGTGCATTATAAAAGTACTGTATATCTAAAAATGCTCAGAGGGGGCTGGGCGGTCTCATGGTCTGGAACCCCTGCAGATTTTATTTTTTTCTCCAGCCATCTGGAGTTTTTTTTTTGTTTTTTCTGTCCTCCCTGGCCATCAAACCTTACTCTTATTCTATGTTAATTAGTGTTGTCTTATTTTAATTCTTACATTGTCTTTTTTCTCCCTTTTTTCTTCATCATGTAAAGCATTTTGAGCTACATTATATGTATGATAATGTGCTATATAAATAAATGCTGTTGTTGTTGTTATAGTGCACTTTACTGCCGTCATTTATGATTAGCGGTTTTGAAAAATAATGGTCATAAAAGTTAGATATGAGATGTTTATTGTTACTAAATGACATCTAAAAAAAAAAAAAAGAACATATGAATACAAATTTGTGTCTGCCTAATTTTAATGAATTGAGGTAGACTTAAGTGTGGGCTATACTTGATTGAGTCAGTGAAATTAAAACAAATATTTGACTGTTGTTGTTTACTCGAATGTTCAAATGAAA
Organism: Erpetoichthys calabaricus; assembly: GCF_900747795.2. NCBI lineage: Eukaryota > Metazoa > Chordata > Cladistia > Polypteriformes > Polypteridae > Erpetoichthys > Erpetoichthys calabaricus. The sequence goes on from NC_041395.2 coordinate 188,490,634, forward strand.
TAGTCGCCTACATTTAACAAGTCACACTAAAGAGGGTTATAAATGTATTACAATTTTAAACTTTGAATAAATTGTGTAAGAAAGGAGCTATATTGCGCCCAACCCAACACAGACTCACACGGAGGCGCGTGTAAAATAAAATAAATATTTATTTTTTCTTCACCTGTGGGGCACGTCTTCCCTGTGAACCCCACAGACAATACACAATCCCAAAGCACAGCACACAAGTATCGCACAAGCACTAAACACTTCTCTCTGGCACCACCACTCCTCCCAGGCAACCTTGTCCTCCTCCACCCAACTCTGGCCACTGAGTGGTAGTCGCTGGCTTCTTTAATAGTCCACCCGGAAGTGCTCCAGGTGCTTGATCGCCAGGTTCCGGCTGCACTTCCGGATGTGATGAATACGTTGCCCACACGGGCTCAGGAGTCCCAATTACAGCACCTCCTGGTAGTGCCTGCAGGACCCAACAGGGCTGCACCCAGCTCCAATTCCCATGGAGCCCTGTGGGAAACCGAGGCACCGCTCCAACCGAGGGGGGCGGCCATCTAGCATCCAGGGGGAGGTATTGCACTGTTCAGTGCTGCCCCCCCGAATATAGTGTGCAGGGGCATCCCGGTTGGGCATGGACCCCGGCCGCCTGCCACAATTGTCAAAGGTAACTCTTCATTTCTCCCTAAAAAATTGTTTTATTACTTTCATTACTATTTACAGTATCTACTTTTATTTATTTATTTATTTACTTACTTACTTACTTACTTACTTACTTACTTACTTACTTACTTACTTACTTACTTACTTACTTACTTACTTACTTACTTACTTACTTACTTACTTATTTATTTATTTATTTATTTATTTATTCTAAAGAACAGCCTCTGTTCTTTGTTTGCTAATGTGTGTCAAATATTCTACGGTATTCATGTCTGTTTTCAACATACCAACAGCTGTAATGAGTTTGTTGCCTGTTGATCTCATATTTAAGTTTTTTTTTAGCTGTATTATGATTACAGAATATTACAAATCACATACTTGGCACTCTCGAGTTCATGTATTAGGGAATAGACAATATTAAGAAAACTGGCAATAAAATTGTGAATTGAAGACATCTTTTGCCTGTCTCCACATATTATCAATGTTAAATGTAAGAACCACAGTTATCATAGTGCTAATAGTCACCTTTCAATCATTATTTTTATAATGAAATTTACTATGTTAAATGGTCTATGAAGAACAAATATTCTGCATTAAACAGAGTAATAATTTTGCAGTGTATGCGATTGTGCACCTGTTAATCAGGCTATTCAGTTATTTGACTTAATTGGACCTTTGTTACTTTTGGAACTTTTAATACCTCTTTAAGACCATCAAGTAAATATTTATTATAATACATATTACTTATGCAAAATCTACATTTAGAGATTAAAACTTGACAGATGTTTCTGTGTAGTTCATATTTCATTTTGCCTCCATTTGACTCCATCAAGGCCTAGTGGTGTGTTTAACACATCAGCCTATCTTTAGTGTCTCTAAGATTGTATGAGGCCTTATTGCCAGGAGTCCGATCGTATAGCAGGCATCAGCATCATGCGCATCAGCACCATTACTGTTAACAAGTTACTGTAGATATGCCAGATATTTCAGCTGGACATAATCCTATATGACTTCCCAAGCAAACAGTATATTAAGAGCACACAAAGTGTGTATACACACACACTTAATGTCAAGACCTTAGAATAACAAGGTTCTAGCTGTGTGTCATGGTTTTAGAATACTGAGCTTCAAAGTTTTGACTCTCTGTTTATCAGGAGTTAACAATCCTTTTCCTTTAATTTTGTTCTCATAGTTAAAAAAATGCAAGTTTTATTTAAAATGTGACTCTTAAAAAAAGATAAGTAAGAACCTTATTGTTCTAGACTATGTTTGTAAGTGAACAGCAAAACCTTGATCAGGATGCTCAGTTCCCAAGCTGTTTTATCTTGTGGGATTACCAGTGAGTTCAGCAACGTGTGTGCCATTTGTAGACTGTGTTGTTACAAGTGGAGGCTCTGGTCAAATCTATTAATTCTAGTAATGTTAATGTATGATATTTTATTAATAATTATTCAGTATGAATTGTGCAACCATTTCAAAAAATATTTACAATTAATAATAATGATGGGTCAGTTGATTGAAAAAAAGAATGAACAAAGAAGATTGATTTAACGAACAGACTGATCAGGGAATATTCTGAAGTTGAAGCATTAAAACTGCAGCATGCCCACTTCTATATATTATATATAAATAAAAGAACAATGTAATGAAGGTGGACATGTTTGCTTGTAATGTACAAAAAAATAATAAAACAGTTATAAAAATTAAAGAAAAAATGCAGATGGCATCAATTTGCTAAAAACATATATGCAGACTATTTCAAATATACAGAACTTAATCAACAATCTTTGATGATAACAGAAAGTGTCCTTTATTATTTATATCAATAGTTAAGTCAAATATACACAACTGTATTATGCACAGTCAGTTTCATACTCAGAAATAAAAAAGGCAAAGGCAAATAAAGAAAGTGACATGTTTATAATGTAAGGGTTGAGATGAATCCTAAGTTTAAATGGCTTAGTGATGCTGTCCTTGTGCTTAGCTGAGGAGGGTGCTGAATCCTGCAAGGTGAAACAGGGCTTGATGTTTGCTGCATCACAGCAAGCACAGGTTTGTGCAGGGGTGAATTAAACATTGGCATTTGCTGGGCTACAGAAAGTAATGGCTCTTCCGGGGCAGAGGTCATTTTGCTGGCTTGTGGCTAGTGATGACTCTTGCAGAGGCAACAGAATTGTTGGTGTATTCTTGGTGAAATCAGGTGTTCATTCTTGAAGATATGATGTATGTTATTTTTTTTGCTGGGTATCAGAAATTCCCGATTCATGTAGGATTAAGGCAGGTGTTGGCGTTTGCTGGGTTGTAACTAGTGTTAAATCCTGTGGGGTCGAGGCAAATGCTGGTAATAACAGCTGACTGGAGGAAGAGGACACTGAAGGGGTGGATGGGGGTAGCCCTTCCTTTGGAACCCTGTCTTTTGTACAAATCCAGTCCTTTGTAGAACTGTGACAGTGCATTAAAAGCAGTGATAGTGCTCTGTCTCTTTGCATCCCAATTTGCAATGATAAATGAGCTTGCCTAGAGCAGAATAAAATTACAATTACATAAGTTAAAACAAACAAAATCAATGCATGTCAACAAAATTCAAACTGTTATTTTACATTTAGTAACAGTCAAATAAGCAAGAATGAAGAAACAGTAAATAAGCAAAAACTAAGTCTAAGAAAATCTAAGAAATATATATTGTATATATGAACTGTAGAAATAAAATTATAGCTGCGTCTCTTTTTGAATTTTTAGATCTTCTTTAAATCCCATTGGCTGATGTAATATAACACTATTATAAAACACAAAAATGTTTGGTATGGACTACACTGCCACTAATAGAAGCCAAATCATCTCTCTATATATAAAATCTAACATCTGTCTGTCTGTTTGTCTGTCCATTTTTCACAAGAGAACTACTTAATGGATTTAGATTGTGTTTTTTTCTATAATTTGCTTGACCATTCTGGTTGATTTTGTGACTTCTCTCATCATGCTAAGAATCATAGTTTACTTGCAGAAGTGATAAATTCGTGCTAATCCGAAATAGAGGCTGTGGGCCGAGGGGAGGGGGAAGCGGGGCGTTAGGAGTGGGGAGCTGGGCAGGGCACTCTTCATTTGCACGCCAGCCTCCATTTGAGTCGGTGTACTTCTGCGTTTTGGAGTGTACATTGCCTCCACTTAGCTAGCAATACCTGTTTGTTTATTGATTTTTAACGTTTGTCCTGTTTCACTACTACACGGGCGGAGCTGCGGGGGGGGGGGGGGTTCGGGGGGGGAGGCCAGTTAAGTAATAAATTGTTCAATCAAGGTAATCCATGTTAAAACACTGATAAAAATCACTAAGTATGTGCATAACTGAGTAAATAAAAATATACATCTATGATGAATTGGCTTCCTGTCTTAGACTTAACCCATCTAATATCCATGGCACCTGACGCTCATCTGTGAACCTAACCAGGCTAACAGGCCAGGGCAAACAACAATCACTGAAGCAGCAACCCTATTTTTAAAAACACTTTAACATTGTTTTGACATTTTACTGAAAATAGAATGAATGTCTTCAACTCCTGTCCCTTCCAAACTCTCTTCAAAAAGTAAAATGTTTTTGCAAACTGTCTTTTTGGTGAAGTTAACATGGTTTTATGTACAGACTTGAAGTATAACCTATATACTCTTCGGTCATCTTACATCTTAAAATATGGTTTATATTGAGCTAATGTATGTTGCAGGTTTGTTATCCTAATCTTGTCTGTTGTCAATAATAGCACAGTAAGCTACATCACTGCCGTCTTTTGCATACAACAGAAAAATACAGGCAATTGACCTGTATATGAAAAATATGACACTACAGCTGGTTAAAGGGCTGCTAGTGCCAAGCAATTTCTTCTTCGCCATCATCATCAATTCCCGCTTCTATATGGGTCGGCGCGCTTAATCAGCCCTCTCCATACAGCTCGGTCCTGCATTTCCTCCCCAGTTAGACCCATGTCCTTCAGATTTTCTTTTACTTTATCCATCCACTTCTGCTTACCCTGTACTTCCATTCCTGTCTCTCTTTTGCCCACATACTCATTGTCTCTGCTCATTAGATATCCAAAATAAATTAATCTACTTTCCTGTATTTTCTTAGATATCTCACCCATTTTTGTTGCTCTTCGGACTGTCTGCTTTCTTATCCATCCATCCATCCATTGTCTCCCGCTTATCCGAGGTCGGGTCGCGGGGGCAGCAGCTTGAGCAGAGATGCCCAGACTTCCCTCTCCCCGGCCACTTCTTCTAGCTCTTCCGGGAGAATCCCAAGGCGTTCCCAGGCCAGTCGAGAGACATAGTCCCTCCAGCGTGTCCTGGGTCTTCCCCGGGGCCTCCTCCCGGTTGGACGTGCCTGGAACACCTCACCAGGGAGGCGTCCAGGAGGCATCCTGATCAGATGCCCGAGCCACCTCATCTGACTCCTCTCGATGCGGAGGAGCAGCGGCTCTACTCTGAGCCCCTCCCGGATGACTGAGCTTCTCACCCTATCTTTAAGGGAAAGCCCAGACACCCTGCGGAGGAAACTCATTTCAGCCGCTTGTATTCGCGATCTTGTTCTTTCGGTCACTACCCATAGCTCATGACCATAGGTGAGGGTAGGAACATAGATAGACTGGTAAATTGAGAGCTTCGCCTTGCGGCTCAGCTCCTTTTTCACCACGACAGACCGATGCAACGCCCGCATTACTGCGGATGCCGCACCGATCCGCCTGTCGATCTCACGCTCCATTCTTCCCTCACTCGTGAACAAGACCCCGAGATACTTGAACTCCTCCACTTGGGGCAGGATCTTGCTACCAACCCTGAGAGGGCACTCCACCCTTTTCCGGTTGAGGACCATGGTCTCGGATTTGGAGGTGCTGATTCTCATCCCAGCCGCTTCACACTCGGCTGCGAACCGATCCAGAGAGAGCTGAAGATCACGGCCTGATGAAGCAAACAGGACAACATCATCTGCAAAAAGCAGTGACCCAATCCTGAGCCCACCAAACCGGACCCCCTCAACACCCTGGCTGCGCCTAGAAATTCTGTCCATAAAAGTTATGAACAGAATCGGTGACAAAGGGCAGCCCTGGCGGAGTCCAACTCTCACTGGAAACGGGTTCGACTTACTGCCGGCAATGCGGACCAAGCTCTGGCACTGATCGTACAGGGACTGAACAGCCCTTATCAGGGGGGCAGTACCCCATACTCTCGGAGTACCCCCCACAGGATTCCCCGAGGGACACGGTCGAATGCCTTTTCTAAGTCCACAAAACACATGTAGACTGGTTGGGCGAACTCCCATGCACCCTCCAGGACCCTGCTAAGGGTATAGAGCTGGTCCACTGTTCCGCGACCAGGACGAAAACCACACTGTTCCTCCTGAATCCGAGGCTCGACTGTCCGACGGACCCTCCTCTCCAGGACCCCTGAATAGACTTTTCCAGGGAGGCTGAGGAGTGTGATCCCTCTGTAGTTGGAACACACCCTCCGATCCCCCTTCTTAAAGAGGGGGACCACCACCCCGGTCTGCCAATCCAGAGGCACTGTCCCTGATGTCCATGCGATGTTGCAGAGGCGTGTCAGCCAAGAAAGTCCTACAACATCCAGAGCCTTGAGGAACTCCGGGCGTATCTCATCCACCCCCGGGGCCCTGCCACCAAGGAGTTTTTTGACCACCTCGGTGACCTCAGTCCCAGAGATGGGGGAGCCCACCTCTGAGTCCCCAGGCTCTGCTTCCTCATTGGAAGGCTTGTTAATGGGATTGAGGAGGTCTTCAAAGTATTCCCCCCACCGACCCACAACGTCCCGAGTCGAGGTCAGCAGTGCACCATCCCCACCATATACAGTGTTGACACTGCACTGCTTCCCCTTCCTGAGACGCCGGATGGTGGACCAGAATCTCCTCAAAGCCATCCGAAAGTCATTCTCCATGGCCTCCCCAAACGTCTCCCACGCCCGAGTTTTTGCCTCAGCAACCACCAAAGCCGCATTCTGCTTGGCCTGCCGGTACCTATCAGCTGCCTCCGGGGTCCCACAGGACAAAAGGGTCCTGTAGGACTCCTTCTTCAGCTTGACGGCATCCTTCACCGCCGGTGTCCACCGGCGGTTCGGGGATTGCCGCCACGACAGGCACCGACCACCTTACGGCCACAGCTCCGGTCAGCTGCCTCAACAATAGAGGCACGGAACATGGCCCATTCGGACTCAATGTCCCCCACCTCCCTCAGGATGTGGTCGAAGTTCTGCCGGAGGTGGGAGTTGAAGCTACTTCTGACAGGGGGCTCTGCCAGACGTTCCCAGCAGACCCTCACAACACGTTTGGGCCTACCACGCCTGACCGGCATCCTCCCCCACCATCGAAGCCAACTCACCACCAGGTGGTGATCAGTTGACAGCTCCGCCCCTCTCTTCACCCGAGTGTCCAAGACATGTGGCCGCAAGTCCGACGACACGACCACAAAGTCGATCATCGAACTGAGGCCTAGGGTGTCCTGGTGCCAAGTGCACATATGAACACCCCTATGCTTGAACATGGTGTTCGTTATGGACAATCCGTGACGAGCACAGAAGTCCAATAACAAAACACCCGCTCGGGTTCAGATCAGGGGGGCCATTCCTCCCAATCACGCCCTTCCAGGTCTCACTGTCATTGCCCACGTGAGCATTGAAGTCTCCCAGCAGAACGAGGGAGTCCCCAGAAGGTATGCCCTCTAGCACCCCCTCCAGGGACTCCAAAAAGGGTGGGTACTCCGAACTGCTGTTCGGTGCATACGCACAAACAACAGTTAGGACCCGTCCCCCCACCCGAAGGCGAAGGGAGGCTACCCTCTCGTCCACCGGGGTAAACCCCAATGTACAGGCTCCAAGTTGGGGGGCAATAAGTATACCCACACCTGCTCGGCGCCTCTCACCGGGGGCAACTCCAGAGTGGTAGAGAGTCCAGCCCCTCTCAAGGAGATTGGTTCCAGAGTCCAAGCTGTGCGTCGAGGTGAGCCCGACTATATCTAGCCGGAACCTCTCAACTTCGCGCACTAGCTCAGGCTCCTTCCCCTTCAGAGAGGTGACATTCCACGTCCCAAGAGCCAGTTTCTGTAGCCGAGGATCAGACCGCCAAGGTCCCCGCCTTCGGCCACCACCCAACTCACACTGCACCCGACCTCCTTGGCCCCTCCCATAGGTGGTGAGCCCATGGGAAGGGGGACCCACGTTGCCTCTTCGGGCTGTGCCCGGCCGAGCCCCATGGGTGCAGGCTCGGCCACCAGGCGCTCGCCATCGAGCCCCACCTCCAGGCCTGGCTCCAGAGTGGGGCCCCGGTGACCCGCGTCCGGGCAAGGGAAAACGCCGTCCAAAATGGTTTTTCTTCATAGGAGGTTTGTTTAACCGCTCTTTGTCTCATCCCTCACCTAGGACCAGTTTGCCTTGGGTGGCCCTACCAGGGGCATAAAGCCCCGGACAACAGAGCTCCTAGGATCATTGGGACACGCAAACCCCTCCACCACGATAAGGTGACGGTTAAAGTCACTGAAAAATGCCCAAACTAGATTAAAGAAAAACTGCCCAAACTAGATTAAAGGAAGCATAGACTCCATTCATACCATTCCAACACCATTCATAGTAATTATCAATTTGGAAAAATAAATTCATTGACAAATTGGTTTAAAGATTGCTGTTAGCGCAAGTTAATGGGAAAAATTGAATACATGTACCTCCGGTGGAAACTGTAGTTCTGCTGTGATTTCGCAAATGTTCATTAGCTTGTATATACGAGCATGAACGATACACTTGCAGATGACAGATATGGCAGATAAACACATCTGAAGATTGCAGTATGGACGGAATGTCTGTTATGATCCTGTTTAAAATATTGTAAAATAAATTACAGTTTTTTAATCAATTTAATTTAATTATGCACAGTATTGATGTGGAACCAAATTACTAGCAGCAATCTACTAGCATTCCACTGAGCACCAGAGAGGAGGTGGGTTTGGGTTGTGAAATTTGAAGATTTGTCAGTACCGCTGAGTGCCGGCTCACTTCATACATATGCATCAATTACTACAGCGAAAATGATTATTAATACAAACGTAAAGGTTCACTGTACAAGCACAACCATGCAACACGAAGGTATTAAAAAAAACACAAAGAAAACTATGCAAAGGCAAATTTCAAATGTTTTCATTTGCTTCCATTGTCAAAATTAACAAGTAATTAGTTTGGTACAATGGGAGGTTATTTAAGAGGGAAATTTATAAGGCAGAACCTCAAAGTGGTAGGAACCACAAACTGTGAAATGACTGGTTGAAGTTACACTTGATAGACAACTTCAAACCATTGATAACTGGACAAGTGAGTTTTTGATTGACATACAGTAACAACAATCTCATTTGTTGAAGTTCTGAATTAGCACAATATGATTTGCTGAAGTAGAATTTGATTGAAAGTTATCCCACTTCTAGGTCCACCCATAATGTCTCTAGTCTGCAGCAATACCCTTCTCATTTTATCCGACTGCAGGTCCACGCCCCCGGCCTTCCACACCATGACCCTAGAATTCGTAAAACTAGTACCGTAAACTGATTTTTAATTTTAATGCATAGTTGTTCTCCCTGGGACCCTAACCTATAAGTATGTACTTATCAAAAAGTGAGGCACATCTCTTAAATTGCTGAATAAATATTATCATTTGTTTTTCTGAAAAAATGTAAAAATTTGCATTATTGAAAGTTGCACCCTCTATACATTACTTCCATAGACTGTCTTTCATTTATTTTGGAATTGAACTAACACATTGATTCAGATTTTAAACTTAACTTTAAAAATGGTTTGTTTGGGTAGATGCAATTATTACAAATGTTATTTTTTTAGTGAATTTTAATCCTTTAATCGCTACGTACAATTTCTTGTATTAGGAATTTGTCATTTCTCACATACTCCAACTTACTGTCCAAACAGAGGTATAATTTTTTTGTAAATAAGATTAATGTTATTAGGTCATCAATCATACTGCCTGCTCAGGATTCATCTCTTCCTGTTTTGTGTTTTGCTGTCTTTCACCACTCTGAGCCTGTATCATCATTTCTGTTTTCTAATTTAGTGCAATGCCTGAATCCTGCAAATTACCCCCTGGACAGTGTCCCCTCTTGATTATTTAAGGGTTTTTTTGATTCTGTCAAACCAAGTATTGTTACCTTAATAAATGCTAGCTTGATTTCCGGCTGTGTTCCTGCTGCCTTGAAACGTGCTGTGGACCCTCTAATGTGTCAAATTTCTGGCTAATTTCTAAACTGCCTTTTTTTATCTAAAGTCTTAGAAAAAGTTGTCTTTACCAATTCGGATATAGATCTTCTTACAGCACTGAAACAGCCTTGTTAAAGGTTTACAATGATCTCGTCCTAACTACTAATGCTGGAGATTCTGTTATTCTTATACTGCTAGATCTTGCCTCAGCTTTTGATACTGTAGATCATGCGATTCTTATATCCTGCCTTGAACAGAATATAGGCATCCAAGGTAGTATAAGTAACTATAAATACTATAAATAGTTTAAATCTTATCTAAGCAATCGGACCTTTTCTGTTCAAATGGGTGAGGTCTCATCCTCGTACTTATGGGGTTCCACAGGGTTCCATCCTTGGACCAGTTCTCATTTTGTTAAACATGTTACCTTTAGGCTACATTATTATTAACAAATATGGCTTCTCCTTTCACTGGTATGCTGATGGCACTCAAATCTATTTGCCACTAAATTCAAAGCGAGCCAATACAGACCCTCCATGTGTGCTTGAATGATATTAAAACCTGGATGGCAATGAATTTTCTTAAACTAAATGATAATAAAACTGAGATTGTGGTGTCCAAAAGTTTAGAAGGTTTGACTGTCTCTGATGTTCATCTTGGACCCTTTCGTCATATACGTATCACAAAGCTTCAGTTAGGAACCTAGGCGTGATCTTTGATAGCTCATTCAAACTCGACAAACAGATACATTCCGAGGTTAAATGAAGCTTTTTCCAGTTGAGACTTTAGGAAAAAGGCTTTTCTTTCTTTCAATGAACTTGAAAAGGCCATCCAAGTTTTATAACATCTCATTTGGACTATAACAATTCTTTGTAGGTGTTGATCAGGTCTTGTTATGACACCTACAACTAGTCCAGAACTTTGGTCTCGATTATTGAAGGCTCTCGTAAGCATGGCCATATTTCACCAATACTGACCTTGCTTCATTGGCTTCCGGTCCCATTCAGAATTGATTTTAAAAATCTATTACTTCTTTTCAAATTTGTGAATGGATCAGCCCCAGTTCCTCACTGAACCTCTTCACCAACAACAGCCCTGCAGTCTACTAGCCAGATGCTCTTAGTTGTTCTGAGGTGGAGGTTGAAGCTAAGAGCGGGTTGGGCTTTTGCAATGACTGCTTCTTTTCTTTGTTAAGGCTCGTCTTTTTATATTAGGGCTGCCCCAACAATGATCATTTTTAAGTCATCATTAAAGTGTTATTTCTTCTCACTGGCATTTGACCCTGCAAAAGGTTGACATTATGTTTGTGTATGTTGGCTCCTGTGCATTCATGATTATAAATACTGTATGTATGTACAGTACTGTACAAATGTTTTAGGCAGGTGTGAAAAAATGCTGTAAACAAAGAATGCTTTCAGAAATATAAATAATGATTGTTTATTGTTATCAATTTACAAAATGCAAAGTCAGCGAACAAAAGAAAAATCTAAATCAAATCAATATTTGGTGTTACTACCTTTTGCCTTCAAACCAGCATCAATTCTTATAGGTACACTTGCACAAAGTCAGGGATTTTGTAGGATTCTAGTCAGGTGTATGATCAACCAATTATACCAAACAGGTGCTAATGATCATCAATTTCACATGTAGGTTGAAACACATTCATTAACTGAAACAGAAACAGCTGTGTAGGAGGCTTAAAACTGGGTGAGGAACAGTCAAACTCTGCTACCAAGGTGAGGTTGTGGAAGACAGTTTCATGTCATGGCAAGATTGAGCACAGCAACAAGACACAAGGTAGTTATACTGCATCAGCAAGGTCTCTCCCAGACAAAGATTTCAAAGCAGACTGGGGTTTCAAGTTGTGCTGTTCAAGCTCTTTTGAAGAAGCACAAAGAAATGGGCAAAGTTGAGGATCATAGACGCTGTGGTCGGCCAAGGAAACTTAGTGCAGCAGATGAAAGACACATCAAGCTTATTACCCTTTGAAATCGGAAGATGCCCAGCAGTGCCATCAGCTCAGAACTGGCAGAACCAGTGGGACCCAGGTACACCCATCTACTGTCTGGAGAAGTCTGGCCAGAAGTGGTCTTCATGGAAGAGTTGCAGCCAAAAAGCCATACCTCTGACGTGGAAACAAGGCAAAGCGACTCAAGTATGCACGAAAACATAGGAACTGGGGTGCAGAAAAATGGCAGCAGGTGCTCTGGACTGATGAGTCAAAATTTGAAATATATGGCTATAGCAGAAGGCAGCTTGTTCATCGAAGGGCTGGGCAGTGGTGCAATAATGAGTGTCTGCAGACAACAGTGAAGCATGGTGGAGGTTCCTTGAACATTTGGGGCTGCATTTCTGCAAATGGAGTTGGAGATTTGGTCAGGATTAATGGTGTTCTCAATTCTGAGAAATACAGGAAGATACTTATCCATCATGCAGTACCATCAGGGAGGCGTATGATTGGCCCCAAATTTATTCTCCAGCAGGACAACGACCCCCAACAACAGCCAAAGTCATTAAGAACTATCTTCAGTGTAAAGAAGAACAAGAAGTCCTGGAAGTGATGGTATGGCCCCCACAGAGCGCTGATCTCAACATCATCGAGTGTGTCTGGGACTACATGAAGAGACAGAAGGATGTGAGGAAGCCAACATCCACAGAAGATCTGTGATTAGTTCTCCAAGATGTTTGGAACAACCTACCAGCTGAGTTCCTTCAAAAACTGTGTGCAAGTGTACCTAGAAGAATTGATGCTGTTTTGAAGGCAAAGGGTGGTCACACCAAATATTGATTTGATTTAGATTTCTCCTTTGTTCATTCACTGCATTTTGTTGATTGATGAAAATAAATGATGAACACTTCCATTTTTGAAAACATTGTTTACAGCATTTTTTCACACCTGCCTAAAACTTTTGCACAGTCCTGTATATACAGTGCATCCGGAAAGTATTCACAGCGCATCACGTTTTACACATTTTGTTATGTTACAGCCTTATTCCAAAATGGATTAAATTCACTTTTTTTCCTCAGAATTCTACACACAACACCCCATAATGACAACGTGAAAAAAGTTTACTTGAGGTTTTTGCAAATTTATTAAAAATAAAAAACTGAGAAATCAGATGTACATAAGTATTCACAGCCTTTGCTCAATACTTTGTCGATGCACCTTTGGCAGCAATTACAGCCTCAAATCTTTTTGAATATGATGCCACAAGCTTGGCACACCTATCCTTGGCCAGTTTTGCCCATTCCTCTTTGCAGCACCACTCAAGCTCCATCAGGTTGGATGGGAAGCGTCGGTGCACAGCCATTTTAAGATCTCTCCAGAGATGTTCAATCGGATTCAAGTCTGGGCTCTGGCTGGGCCACTCAAGGACATTCACAGAGTTGTCCTGAAGCCACTCCTTTGATATCTTGGCTGTGTGCCTAGGGTCATTGTCCTGCTGAAAGAGGTCAAGAGCGCTCTGGAGCAGGTTTTCATCCAGGATGTCTCTGTACATTGCTGCAGTCATCTTTCCCTTTATCCTAACTAGTCTCCCAGTCCCTGCCACTGAAAAACATCCCCACAGCATGATGCTGCCACCACCATGCTTCACTGTAGGGATGGTGCCAGGTTTCCTCCAAACGTGACGTCTGGCATTCACACCAAAGAGTTCAATCTTTGTCTCATCAGACCAGAGAATTTTCTTTCTCATGGTCTGAGAGTCCTTCAGGTGCCTTTTGGCAAACTCCAGGTGGGCTGCCATGTGCCTTTTACTAAGGAGTGGCTTCCGTCTGGCCACTCTACCATGCAGGCCTGATTGGTGGATTGCTGCAGAGATGGTTGTCCTTCTGGAAGGTTCTCCTTTCTCCACAGAGGACCTCTGGAGCTCTGACAGAATGACCATCGGGTTCTTGGTCACCTCCCTGACTAAGGCCCTTCTCCCCCAATCACTCAGTTTAGATGGCCGGCCAGCTCTAGGAAGAGTCCTGGTGGTTTCAACTTCTTCCACTTACGGATGATGGAGGCCACTGTGCTCATTGGGACCTTCAGAGCAGCAGAAATTTTTCTGTAACCTTCCCCAGATTTGTGCCTCGAGACAATTAAGGAAATGTTAAGAAAGAACCAAAAGAACATACACAAAAGATGACACTGTCCAGGCTGAGCCTAATTTCTGTACCTTCTAATGTTTTGTTGGGTTCTTGGCCTTCATTTAGACAGGTGTTTGCTTGCTTAGTCCAATGTGAGCATTTACTTTAGGGATTTCAAAAAGAAGCACTAAGTTTATAATGGTAAACATTTTGATTATTTGTCTTTGATTTACAACATGACTAAATGTAATTGCCACATTACCGCAGAATTGAACAAAAGTTATTAAAGAAAATTTAAACTTCAGTTACCCCTTGGGGCTGGATTTCTCAAGTAATATTTTACACCAGAACTTCCTCTAAGCTGGCATGTCACTCTAAAGAGGATCGAGCAGAATCAAGTTGTTAAAAGGAGTTTAATGTTACAAAAATATTTATGCAAACCATTATAAACAAACATTTAAATATGTGGATTTTGAAAGGTGTGAATTTCTGGAACATCAAAACCACTAGGGACATTATGCTAAAAGTAAAAAGTAATAGAAATAAAATTAAAAAAAACAGAACACGAATATCCAACACAAATTGTAGAAGGTGCCAAAAATGTGAACCTACAACCAGATATAATCCTCCCTCCACAAATGCTACAGCAAAAGAAGAGAGGACTAAAGTTGAGACACATCTTGTTAAAATCGAAGGCGGCCTCAAGGAAAACATACAGGAGATTCTACAGAGAAACCACAAAATAGTGATTTGTAGATGACCTGGGGTCCTCATGCATAATAACGTGCGTATAATTCACACTAAAACATGGCGTAAGGACAAAAGTTGAATGTGCGTTTGCACAAAAAAAATCAGATACACAACCTATGCGTAAGCCAAATTTCATGCACTTCCGCTACATAAATCCCGGTCAGCGTGAAGTGTAACACTCGTGCATGTGCCTGCCACACCACCCTGACTTCTCCCATAATTTTG